>NW_017308109.1:181585-183170 GCF_000935625.1 Nanorana parkeri | reverse complement strand
CCCATGTTCAGTTGGTACCTTCCTGTGCAGGAAAGGTTTTTTTGGGCGGAGCTTGGGGAACGAGCACTGAGAGCGAGGCGGGAGAGGAGCAGAGCAGAGCTGAGCTGCTGGTCCTGGACTGCACTGAAGTGGAAAGGTAAGCAGATGTCTGATGTCAGACTCTGGGGTAGGTGGCAGATGCTGGGGTGGGGGCCCACTGGGGAGATGGGCATTGGCAGAGGACAGCAGCAAGCAACTGGTGCCCAAGGCTCATAGGGGCCCGACCCTGGGGTCCAGCATTGGTCCCCTATTCAGCCACGGGCACCAATTCTGGTAGGGGCCCGATGCTGGGGCACAGCATCGGGCTCCTATTCAGCCTAGGGCACCAGCTGCTTGGTGGGGGCCCACTGGGGAGAGTGTTTGCAGAGGACAGTATCAGCAAGCAGCTGGTGCCCAGGGCTGAGAGGGGCCCAGCATTGGGCCCCTATTTAGGCCTTGTTCACACCGAAAGTGTGTGTGTTCCAGAGCGGTAGCTGCTGTTTTGTGGCGGGAGGGGGTGTAGAGGTGCATTGAATTCAATGGCACCGCTTCCACACACCTCCGCCCGCAGTGCGATCGAACATGTGGCAAGACTTTGCCACCGTTGCGTTCCACTGCAAACGCAAAAAATAGGGCTTGCTCCAGCTTATCGTCACTCAGCCCTGCGCCCAATGCATCGTCACTAAGGTTTAGTTCACACCATAAGCAGTGCGTTTCCGGTCCGATTCTGGCCGGAACGCACTGCCCGCATTGCGGCCGGCTCACTTATTCGCCGGGCTGAAGGGGGCATGGTGGGCCATTGAAGTAAATGGCACCGTAGCCACGCCCTCTGGCCGCAATGCGATCACCCGCAAGGGATCGCAAGGCACATTGTGCCTGCAGTGCATTCGGGTGTGATGCGATCATAATAGTGCTTGCAGCATTTTTATTGCACCGCACCTGAACGCACTGTCGGTACAATGTGCCTTGTGATCCTGTGCGGGTGATCGCATTGCAGCCAGAGGGCGTGGCTACGGTGCCAGTCACTTCAATGGCTCGGCACTCCCCCTCCAGCCCGGCAAAAAAGTGAGCCAGCCGCATTGCGGGCAGTGCGTTCTGGCCATAATCGGACCGGAGCACACTGCTTATGGTGTGAACTAACCATAAGCCCTGCGTCCAGTAGACATGTGTGATTTGTTTTGGAAAAATTAGTTTTCCGGACGAAATTCGTTAGCGCTAGTCTGTACGCATTTTCGTTTGTGGACGCATTTTCATTGCAACAAATAAAAAAAAAAATGTTAATGTCTCTTTGATGCAATGAAACGAACGATACGAACATGAAACGGAAATTAACATTCGTCCAGACTACCGCTAACAAATTTCATCCGAATCCCAAAAAACAAAATAACGCAAAATCCGAATCAAAACAAGATGAAACTAAACAATTTTTTTGCCGGTGCACATGTCTAGTGTCCAGTGGGTCACGAAGCCCTGCGTCCAGTGGGTCATGAATCCCTGCGTCCAGCAGGTAATGTAACTGGGGGGGGGGGACATTAGAGTGTAAGCTCCTCTGTACAAAGACTGATGT
>NW_017308109.1:144252-181297 GCF_000935625.1 Nanorana parkeri | reverse complement strand
CCCCGCACCCCCCCCCCCCCCACATGCTGTAAAAATGTATTGCTGGGATTTGTTGTATTCCTCTATAGCTGATGGTTAATTGCTCTGTATACCATCAGCTATAGAGGACCTCATATCCCAGCAATACATTGTACACTGTATGTATATTGTATTGCTGGGATTTGCTGTATTCTTCTATAGCTGGTGGTATTCTTTATTGTGCTGTATAATGTATTATTGCTGTGATTTGTAGTCCTCTATAGCTGATGGTATTCTGCAGTGCATTGTATAATGATTATACGGCGAAATTATACTATAATGTACTATTGCTGGGATTTGTAGTCCTATATAGCTGCTGGTATTCTGCATTGCGTTGTATATAATGTATTATTGCTGGGATTTGTAGTCCTCTATAGCCAGTGCCATTCTGCATTGATTGCTGTATAATTTTACTATATTGCACACCACACTTCTTTTTTTTTTTTGCTTCCACCGCTCCAAGCTCGAGTGATGTGATTGGCTCAGTGTTCTCTGTACAGCGCTGCGGTATATGCCAGAGCTATATACATGTATAATCATAGTGTGTGATTGTGGGGGGACATTAGCGTGTAAACACCTCTGTACAGAGACTGATGTGACTGGCTCAGTGTTCTCTGTACAGCATTGCGGTATACATATGTATTGTGTGATCCTAGTTCATTTTATTACTTAATTGCTGTGCTGTATGTTTATAGGCCAATGTATGTTTATAGGCCAATGTAGTTGGATCTGTATGTGCGTTATAATTAATCGGAATTAATCGATTAAAAAAAATTTCGATTAATCCAACACGAAAATTGTAATCATTACCAGTCCTATTTTTTTACACATTAAGCTCTTTTTACATTAAGCTGTTCACATTAAATGTTTTAGGATTGTAATAAAATAATTTAATGTCAATAACTTTTGGTATGTTTTATCAAATTACCCCAAATCTTTAGAATATTCTGGCATAGATAGAGTCTTGTAGTATGGTAGGTTTGGGGGAAATTGGTTAACATCTAAGTTGTATTTTGTACGTTAAGCCACATTAAGCGCCCCAAAAAACAAGCTTAATGTCACTAATTTGCCTTGTGGGTAACCAAAATCCATGAAACTTCCAGGATAGGTTTGGAAAGCTGAGCACATGGGTTGTGCAAAGTTTCAAGGCAATTGATTGAGTTTTAGGCACAATATGGTACATTAAGCTCTTCTTACATTAAGCTAAATGTTTTCCAGGAATGTAATAAAATAGTTTAACCCCTTCGTGACAGGAGACGTACACTGTACGTCCTGCCACAAAAGGCACCAAATGACTCCTCACGTACACTGTACGTGACTAGTTATTTGCTGCATTAGAGGGCTGGTAACCGCTGAGAATCAGTGGTTACCATTCATTAATGGATGCCTCAGTATAGAGGCATTCATTAATGAAAGGGTTAACCTTTTTCAGACACCTGATACCTTTATATCGGGTGTCCGAGAGTCAAAGCAGAGCAGGCAAACATGCCGGCAAAAGCCGGCATTCTGACACCTCGTATAGATCTAGAGATATCTCTCTCAGATCGTATACTGGCTTTTTTTTTTCTTTCACTTTCAGGAATAATGTATCTATTCCTGAAAGAAGAATGTTTCAGTTTTCTGATCGTTGTTGGAACGTTCAGAAAACTTTTAGGCCTCGTTCACACCTTTACGTTTTGTCGCGCGTTCAACGCTCTATCAACGCTCAACAAAACGTACAAACATGAAAATCCCATTGTTCTGATGGGTATTGTTTCACACCTTTCCGTTTTTATGCCCGTCAGAACGCGCCACAAAACGGACTACGCCTGAAAAGGTCCATGAGCTTCTTTGCGGCGTATTGGTCCGTTTTGTAGCGCGTTCGCGGCCATAGACTTCGACGTGAACGGACGTAAATCGTGTTTGCGCGTTTTCGTCATCTCAAATCGCTCTTATAACGCCCGTTCAGCACATGGTCATAGACTCCACCCCAGTCTTTTTCGGCCGAAGAGGAAGCAGCAAAATGGAGGAAGGTGAAGCTACAACCCAGCTGCTCGATACAGAGGCATTAATTCGTGTCGTGAAGACAAAACCATGTCTGTACGACATCGACATGAGGCATGGAGATTACAAGAATCGACGCATCAGGCGACGTTCATGGGAAGAAGTTGTTGCACCAATGAATCATCAAATAGAAAGCCATCTCTGCGACGCACAAAATTGTGAAGGACACAAGCTGCCTTCACCGCAGAGATGGCGTTTTCTATTTTAAGATTGATTGGCGAGTGCAGGAAGCGCCATTTATTGGAGAGTATGCCAAAGGCACACTCCACAACCCTGCGTGCTCTGGTGAGCCTATAATTGAAGACCCTCTTCTCCAGACTCAGCACGCGACTGGAGTAGGGCCTCATTAAATGCTCACCAAGAGCAAATGCTTCGTCTCCTACGAATACATAGGGCATTGCAGGTTGAGCGGTGCCTGGCAGCGCGGTGTTACCCAGGAGGTCCAGATCACCGTGGCGCAGCATGAGCCCAAAGTCCGAATGGGCAAATACCGCCGAGTCTGAGCTGCTGCCGTAGGATCCCACGTCAATATAGCGGAAGCTGTAGTTCGCATCTGCTACGGCAAAAAGAACAATAGAAAAAAATGTCTTGTAGTTAAAGAAATGACTGCCGCTCCCTATAGGCTTTATGATGCGGATGTGCTTTCCGTCTATCGCTCCTAGACAGTTCGGAAAATTGCATGACGTGGCAAAAAGTTCCGCAATTTGCACCCACTCCTCCTTGGTGGGCTTGGACATGACCACATCACGGAGGACATCCCAAATGGCACAGCAGGTCTCGTGGATGATCTTACTTGCAGTGGATTTGCCAATCATGAACGCGTAGTGAAGACTTGCAAAAGACTGACCAGTAGCTAAATACCTAAGAAATGAAAGATAAAAGCAATAATTAGTTAATGTACACATTTTGTTTTCACAGTCGATATCATCAAAAACAAGTGGAAAAGCGTTAAGGATGCATTTACTCGACACCGGCGCAAAGAGAGGGAGTACCGAAGTGGTTCGGCCATGTCAAAACTAGCAATTAACTTCATTTGTTATCATTAACATTTCTATCAATAATAATCAACAAGCATTGTATGTGTACTAACCTGTTTATGGACATGCGTGCATACGAAAATAATTTCTCCTCATGGCCATGGAGGTTCTCATACATCGCCCAGAATTGACCTCTTTGTGGGCGGTTGACAATTATAGGATGGACCCAGAACCTTCGCCTGCTCTGTCTCTTTCTCCTCAAATGAATAAGGCGCACAGCCGCAATGATTGCTGCACTTCGTCGTCGCTTGACAAGATCCATAATAGCTCCACTCAGCACACTCTCCTCTCCAACAAAGGAACTTCACACAGCACACGGTCCTTTTCAGACAAAGAAACAGGGAAAGGAAATGCTGCGACTCAAGAAGTTTTTCCCATTGGATAAATCCCGGAATTCATTTTCATTGGACGCCTGTTTAGTCTATCAAAAAACGCGCGTAAAACACGCGTTTTATAATGTAAAAAAAGCTTCACAATACACCTGAAAAACGTCAGTAAAAAACGCGTGTAAAACGTGCATACATGAAACGCCAAGGTGTGAACCAAGCCTTAGTGACAGCTGAATCCTGAACTGCTGCAGGATCAGTGTCACTAACTTACTATTGGCTGTTCTGAAGTTTGAAGCAGCCTAATAATAACCAAAAAATTTATTAATTTATCAAGCAGTAATAGTGAGATTCATTCACAATGACTGCTTGATATAATTAAATAAATAAAATACACATTTTAAAAGTTTTAAAAAAATAGTGAAAAGTGTAAAAAAAAATAAAAATAGTGAAAAGTGTAAAGAAAAAAAAAGTGTAAAAAAAAATAAAGGACAAATAAATGAATGTATTTATTGCATTTTTTTTTTTAGTTGTGCTGAAAAAATGCTAAAAATACTACAAATCAAAACTGGGAAAAAAAGTGTTTTTTTAATGTTTTTTCCTCTTTGTTTTATATTTTATTTGTCCTAAGTGAGGTGTTAGACACACATATGTGATATAAATATGTAGCCCTATCTGTCCTCTAAAAAACAATCTATAATATGTGTGGGTGCACTTTGTAAGAAAGTATATTACTGACATGGAAGAATCACACAGCAAAAATGTCAAAAGTGTGTCAGTCATTTACGAACAGAAACTAAAAACAAGCTCAGTCATGAAGGGGTTAATGTGAATAACTTTTGGTATGTTTTATCAATTGACCCCAAATCTTCAGAATATGTTGGCATAGATAGAGTCGTGTGGTATTGGAAGTTTGGGAGAAATTGGTTAACATCTAAGTTGTTTTTTGTACTTTAAGCGACATTAAGCTCCCCAAAAAACAAGCTTAATGTCACTCATTTGCCCTGTGGGTAACCAAAATCCATGAAATTTCCAGGATAGGTTTGGGAAGCTGAGCACTTGGGTTGTGCAAAGTTGCAAGGCATTTGATTGAGGTTTAGATACTTTTTTACACATTAAGCTCTTTTTACATTAAGCTGTTCACATTAAATGTTTTAGGATTGTAATAAAATAGTTTAATGTGAATAACTTTTGGTATGTTTTATCAAATTACCCCAAATCTTTAGAATATGCTGGCATAGATAGAGTCTTGTAGTATGGTAAGTTTGGGGGAAATTGGTTAACATCTAAGTTGTATTTTGTACGTTAAGCCACATTAAGCTCCCCAAAAAACAAGCTTAATGTCACTAATTTGCCTTGTGGGTAACCATGAAACTTCCAGGATAGGTTTGGGAAGCCGAGCACCTGGGTTGTGCAAAGTTTCAAGGCAATTGATTGAGTTTTAGGCACATTATGGTACATTAAGCTACATTAAGCGATTTTCACATTAAATGTTTTAGGATGTCCCCAGCACCATATATACCAAAAAGATAAACCACCTAACAAGAGTGGCTGGTTTAAAAAGGGTTAACAGAGGATCGGGACAAGTATTCCAATTACAAAAAGAGTTTATTAGATAAAATATCAGTTTTGGACATAATCATCATATCACTAACTGGTTTAAAAAAAAAAGGATGACATACAATTATAAATCTTCAGGTATGCAGATCTGTTTGTATAATGTGCTCTCATTCATGCCTTGCCACACACACATAAAATAATATACTTCCCCTTATTAACCCCCCACACACATAAAATAATATACTCCCCCTTATTAACCCCCCACACACATAAAATAATATACTCCCCCTTATTAACCCCCCCACATAAAATAATATACCCCCACACATAAAATAATACACTCCCCCTTATTAACCCCTCCCACACAAAATGATAATACACTCAACCCTCCCCCGTGCCCCCTCACCTGTTCACGTCTTTGCAGGGAGGAGGCTGTGAGCAGGATCGATCCCTGTTTATCTGGGGGTGATTAGTGAGGTCTGCAGCAGATCTCACTAATCACCCCCAGATAACCAGGGATCGATCCTCCTCACATACATTCTTTCTTTCGGCCGGAGCTCAGAACTGTCAGAGCTCTGGCCGAAGGAAGCCAGAGCTGACAGGAGCTGCTATGCTGTCTGCATCCGACACAGATGCAGACTGTGGAGCTGCTCCCGCAAGTCAGGTATGCGATCTGCGACCGTGTGCCTGACATGTCAGCTGGCTGCGGGCCACATAGTACCAGCTTGCGGTCCTCACTTTATTTTTACTCGCCAAATGCGAGCAGGCGTGTGGCAATTTTGAGCCCTGCCCCATACTACACCATACCATAACAAACTCTGTATTGCCTTAATATTAATATTGAAATGCAGTAATCAAGAGCAAATTGAGACAAATAGACATACTTAAAACAAATTAAGACATATAGGCACACAATCGTTTCCAGGATGATACATGCCGCAGATCAGCAGAACAGTGAGTACACAAGGGATTTTGTTTTCTGGTTAGATGAGAGGTCTGGTTAGTTGAATACCGGATAACAGAGACCGTATCTGAAATGATCTAAAATATGCATTTCAGCATTTCAGAATATTCGAAGACTGGAACTGTTCTGCCAGGAAGCATGAGATACATTCTTTAAGAATTGTGTAATGTTTCATTTACACCTTTCTCCGTTACATTTTCAGAAGATCATCTGCTTTGAATCTTGCGCTTCCCACTTTTCTCGCTAATGCCCGCGTTACATAGTAGTTACATATAGTTACATAGTATTTGGGGTTGAATAAAGACATACATCCATCAAGTCCAACCCATATAGGTCCACGCATCATCTCATTCTTAGGGATACTGGTATCCCTGGATATTACGGTCCCTCAAGAAATTGTCCAAACGTTTCTTGAACAAATCTACACTCTTGGCTGAAATCACTGCCGATGGCAGTGAGTTCCAGACCTTAACCGCTCTTACTGTAAAGAACCCTCTTCGCCCATTGTGCTGGAATTTTTTCTCCACCAACTTTAGGTGGTGGCCTCTAGTCTTTGTAATGGAGTTAATCTCAAACAGTTTGTTGCCAATGTTGCTGTCACCATTGAACATCTTGTACATGAAAATCATATCCCCCCTTAATCTCCTTAATTCCAGCGTAAACATGTTTAAGGTCAGAAGCCTTGTCTCATAGCTCTGGTCCTCCATTCCCCTAATTAGTTTTGTTGCCCTCCGCTGGACTCTCTCCAGTTCAAGGACATCCCTTCTCAGTACCGGCGACCAAAACTGGACCGCGTACTCCAGATGTGGCCGAACCAACGATCTATATAGAGGCACAATTATAGACTTGTCCCTGCAATACATCCCCTTCTTAATACAGGACAAGACCCTGCTAGCTTTGTTTACCGCAGCTTGGCACTGCAAGCTACCATTCAGTTTGTGGTCTACAATGACCCCCAAATCTTTTTCTATTTCTGACTTCCCTAGCGGCATACCCATGATTGTATAGCCTATTTGTTTATTTTTATGTCCAAAGTACATTACTTCGCATTTATCAACATTAAACCTCATCTGCCATAGTATTGCCCAGTTAGTTACATTTTTAAAATGCACTGATATTCTGCGATATAATTTGCTGAATTCTGTGCTTTTTAAAGTATTCGATAGCGTAGGTTAAACCTAGGTTTGGTTGAAGCATTAAATAATATTAGAACTTACCTCTCTTATGTTCTCTGTATGGATTACCTTCATCATTTGACAGGGTTAAAAGTAGGGATGCACCGATACCATTTTTTCAAGATCGAGTATGAGTACAGATACTTTTCCTCAAGTACTCACCGATACCAATTACTGATATCTTTTTTTAATTTTTTTATTGGGTCATGTGACAGTTTTACTAAAACAATACAGACTAATGATTTTAGGACAGTGGTGGAGCGCCAGGGCCCAGTCTCATCTGCAACTGCTGTGACCCTGGTAGTTCTGCCACTGACTCCCAGCTGTAGAGTGACTACAAAATTCCAGAAATACATTAAACAGCAATGCAGAATACCTTCAGCTATAGAGGACTACAAATTCCAGTAATACATAATACAGCAATGCAGAATAATATGAAGCTACATACTCGGTCTCACCAGGGCTGTGTGCAGCGTTTGACCAGGGCTGTGTGGTCACACCAACAGGCTGCCAAGGTCCTCAGCAAGCGCGGGACCTTACAGCAGCTGCTCCTGTTTAAAAATTTACAGGGCTGGTATTGGTATTTAGTAATGGGGCATTTCATGAGTACTTGTGAAAATGCCCAATATTGGCACCATTACCGATACTGGTCAGTTAAAATACATCCTCAGTTAAAAGCAACCAGTGTTTTATAATCATGTTAGAAGTGTTGGATTCTGAAAAAAAATGTATAGGGTCCAGAGCACTAAAAATCTGCTCTCTTCACCTGCTTTCATCCCTGCAGGGAGGAGGCACATCGTTCCCGGGTGATCTAGCGGTGATCACTAGTAAGGTCTGCGGCCGTTTTCAGCGGGGGGGGCACACGGGGGGGCAAGGAATAACCTAGGGGGGGGGGCAATTGCTCCCCCTTGCCCCCCTGTAGAGACGCCTATGCTCTGGAGATCAGTTCCACTATTTGGCTGAAGTTGTATAAAAGGCTAAGTAATTGAACAGTAAACACTCCAGCAGATTGAAAATACCCAAGTTTACCCTTGCTATATAATATACTCCTAAAGCTAGCGTACAGGGCTCAAATTCAGGCCGTGGGTGTGCCTGTCAGAACCACTCGACTCGACAAAAGCCAATATGAACATTGACCAAACAGTGACTGAACCCTATCAGATGCAGTCACTCTTTGGGTATTCATGCATCTGGCCAATAGCCAGCAGCGGAGATTCCTACACTCGCATTGTTTAGCATGGATGGGGTAATCTATTGATTTTCTCTTGTTTAGCCTGCGGTCCGACAGGAGAAAATTTAGCTGTATGTGGTTAGTTTAAGAGGTTCTACAGTTAGATTAGAGATTGAGTCCATGTTTTACTTTATTATGAATTAATTATGACCATTGCCACCTATGAGCTGTAACTACACTGGGATTTTCTCTGGGAACTGTAATGGGATTTTGTTCCATCCAGTTCAATGTTTTGCATACACCGATCAACCATAACATTATGATCACCCGCTTAATATTGAGTAGGTTCGTTGAGTAGGTAGTAACCATTCTTGAACCATTTTTGCTATGTAGCAGGGCCCATTATCCTGCTGAAAGAGGCCACTGCCATCAGGGAAAACAATTTCTATGAAGGGGTGTACTTGGTCAACAGCAATGTTTAGATAAATGGTACATGTCAAAGTAACATCTCCCAGCACAACATTGCCAAAAGTATCGCACTGCCTCTGTAAGCTTTCCTTCTTCCCATAGTGCATCCTGGTGCCATCTCTACCCCAGGTAACCCTGACCGGTCTGCGGCTACGCTGCCTTATATGCAACAAACTGCACTGTGTGTTTAGACACCTATCAAAATGAGCATTAACTTTTTCAACAGTATGAGCTACAGTAGCTCTTCTATTGGATCGAACTACACAGGCTCCCCACATGCATCAATGAGCCTTGGTCAACCATAACCCTGTCGCTAGTTCAGCCGGTCTTCCTTACTTGGAGCACTTTTGGTAGGTCCTGACCACTGCAGACTGGGAACATCCCACAAGAGTTGCAGTCTTGCAGTTGCTCTGTCCCATTGTTTAGCCATCACAATTTAGCCCTTGTCAAAGTCGTACAAATCCTTATATTTGCCCTTTTTTCTTGGCATATCGGCATATATTTAAAGTGCTTAGATCTTTAAAAAAAAATAGCAAGAGCTACAAGAAATAATTTACTGTAATGTAGTCTCTTATAATATACACTATATTGCTAAAAGTATTGGGATGCCTGCCTTTACACACACATGAACTTTAATGGCATCCCAGTCTTACTCCGTAGGGTTCAATATTGAGTTTGCCCACCCTTTGCAGCTATAACAGCTTCAACTCTTCTGGGAAGGCTGTCCACAGGTTTAGGAGTGTTTCTATGGGAATGTTTGACCGTCCTTCTTCCAGAAGTGCATTTGTGAGGTCAGGTACTGTTGTTGGACGAGAAGGCCTGGCTCACAGTTTCCGCTCTAATTCATCACAAAGGTGTTATATCGGGTTGAGGTCAGGACTCTGTGCAGGCCAGTCAAGTTCGTCCACCCCAAACTCACTCATCCATTTATTTATGGACCTTGCTTTGTGCACTGTTGCGCAGTCATGTTGGAACAGGAAGGAGCCATCCCCAAACTGTTCCCACAAAGTTGGGAGCATGAAATAGTCCAAAATGTTTTGGTATGCTGATGCCTTAAGAGTTCCCTTCACTGGAACTAAGTGGCCAAGCCCAACCCCTGAAAAACAACCCAACACCATAATCCCCCCTCCACCAAACTTTACACTTGGCACAATGCAGTCAGGCAAGTACTATTCTCCTGACAACCACCAAACCCAGACACGTCCATCGGATTGCCAGACAGAGAAGCATGATTCGTCACTCTGGAGAACACGTCTACACTTCTCTAGAGTCCAGTGGCGGTGTGCTTTACACCACTGCATCCGACGCTTTGCATTGCACTTGGTGATGTAAGGCTTGGATGCAGCTGTTCGGCCATAAAAACCCATTCCATGAAGCTCTCTATGCACTGTTGTGCCAATCTGAAGGTCACACGAAGTTTGGAAGTCTGTTGCTATTAACCCTGCAGACAGTTTGCGACTTCTGCGCACTGTGCGCTGACCCCGCTCTGTAACTTTACTTGGCCTACCACTTTGTGGCTGAGTTGCTGTTATTCCCAGTTGCTTCCACTTTGTTATAATACCACTAACAGTTGACCGTGGAATGTTTAGTAGCAAGGAAATTTCACGGATGGACTTATTGTACAGGTGGCAAGCTATCACGGTACCACCCTTGAATTCACTGAGCTCCTGAGAGCGACCCATTTTTTCACAAATGTTTGTAGAAGCAGTCTGCATGCCTAGGTGCTTGATTGTATACACCTGTGGCCATATAGGTGATTGGAACACCTGAATCCAATCACATACCTGGCTATAATAAACATATACCAAAATACTGTATAATATTATAAGGTTTCAATAATGTTATATCATTTTAGAAAACAATTTCTTAGAAGTTAATTATTAAAAGATGTACATTATATTTCTGATATCAATTATTAAAATATTTAAATGAAATCCATAACACGTGCCATTCTTACATTTCATCACAGGGTCAGTGCTGGAATGAAGTTCATCCTACCAGCAGGTGAAGCTGCTTCTGACACTTATCCCACATGGCTTAAGTTCCACATAGGAATCAACCGCTATGAGCTATACCCTAGGCAAGACCCTTTTATTCCCATCTTGCTGAAAGAGATGTCTACACACCGCATCCTTAACTCTGGTAAGTACATTCCTTCTCATACTAAAGCTGGTCATACGCCAGTAGAATTTGGTTGGAAAAAAAATGTTTTTAGAATGTTTGTTCTATTTTCTTTCACAAACTTTTATTGGTTTTCCAAATAGCAATGAATAATAGCTGGATAAAGGAATTAGCCTGCTGACACAGCAGCGGTAAGCGTTCTTATAACAAAGTGCCATAGTCAAATTGTGTTGAAGAGACATTTATATCACCATTAGGTGTAAAATTGAGAAAAGATAAAGTCAATGTCATATCCAATTGCACTCTCAACTCCACCAGGACTGAAGTGCTAGTTTGTTCTACTTTCTAATAATTATTAGGGTCAAATTAACAAAGCAGGATGGAAATGTCCATTTATTTCCAATATCGGATGATAAAACCAAATAGGATTTTAAACGTTTGTCAAGTCTCTGGTATTGAATGTTCTGACAAGATTGTTTGTATAAACATTCGTACCAAAATCTACCAGTTTATAGCCAACTTTAGGTCTTTGTTTTTTATCTGTCCTTATTTATCACATATGTAACAGAGATCATGATAATTTGCTGTGTGGGGTATAGGAAATCTGTCATAACTCAAACAGCCACTATTGACTTTCCCTACTAAAAGTGCTAGCAGCCTGCCTCTCATATTGACCCTTTTGCTTCAGTGGGTTAAAGTCATCGATCTGCAACAGGAATGCAGGTTAATACCTTTCCCTGACTTTCCTGATTAGCATTTGTATCTTGGATCTTTAGCTTAGGAAAGTTTTGAAGCCAGTGGATTAGGATGACAACCAGGCAACTATCATTTTCTAAAGGAGGTGATCAATTGCAGTTTTTCTAAGACAGTTTTACTTTAGGCAGGAGTCATCAAAGTTTTCCATATCAAGTATCATTTTTAAAAGCATTAGACAAGCGGATTGCCAGTGAGCAATAGCATGCTTAGCTTCAAATTTTTACACTTATAGGTCTTCTGATAATGGAAAGTTAAACTCATTCATTTTTATATAATAACTTGCCATTAGCACTACGATAATGAATGCAAAAATTGATTAACTAGTGCACACACAAAACATGTTCATATTTACATGTACTGAGAAGTAAACTGAACTTATATCAGTGTGTTTCAGCGTGATACCTATTCCTGTTTTTCGCAGCTTTGCTTTGGTATATTTGGCCTGTAGGATGTTAATTTCAGCGGCACACACACTTCTGAGTTATCTGCTGTAAATCAGCTTTACAGTATTGCATAAAGACCTCAGATTAGCCCCAGGCCATATAATTCAGATCTAAGATCAGCCCCAATCCATAAGATTCAGACCTCAGATCAGTTCTAGCCCATATACTTCAGCCCTCAGATTAGCTCTAAGCCATACATTTCACACATCAGATCAGCCTCAATCTATACAATTCAAACGTCAGGTCAGCCCCAAGCAGTGGTGGAACTACCACCATAGCGACCCATGTGGCAGCTATGGGGCCTGGGGAAGAGGTAGGCATGGTCAGGTGCAATGCTGTATACAATTGATTGGCAGCATGTACTTTCCTGCTACTACTGTGCTAAACCCCCTCCCCACCCCCCAGCCATGGTTTTTGGGGTCCCCTGCTCCTCTGGGGCCCGGGACCACAGAAAATACATTCAGGATGGAGAGCATAAGCAGATTTAAGAATCTCAAAGAATGAAATCTGCTCCGTGATCAGTGAATCAGGAAGCGATGTGCTCTCAGTGCTTCCTGCTTCACAGCTGGGACTTAGATAAGGCACTTGGAGAAGGCACAAAAATATGGCAACAATGCTCCTGACAGACTGCAGGTGATCCTATTTTTCCCCATCCACCTCGCTCTGTCCAAAACTGATTACTACTCTTTATCCCTTGACATGCTTTCTCTACCATTCCTTTTCACAATTGTGTCTCCTCTTCTTGAACTTTCTTTCCTTTACCCACCCCCCCCCACACACACACAAATTATATATTTCACCCTTTCTCCTGCCCTCTCCCTATTATTACTGCACTCATTACCTCCTGCTCATTCTGTACCCACATGCTAGGGTTACCTCCAGGACACTGGGGCATGTGCGCTCATATAAAACTCGCTCTCATTTCACTTCACTCACCCTTATGCTTCTCCTGACTTCTGGGGATATTTCTTCCAATCCTCTGTTTTCTAATATTCCCCCCTCAAACCAGCACTGCCTTTCCTCTGGCAGCAGCCGCAATCCACAAACCCTAACCCCAAATTTTTTTTTTCTCTGGCTTCAGGAATATGACTCTGCCTTCCCTGCTGCACTTTCCCATGGTGGCCTCCACTGGATGCACTCACCCAGAGCCAATGGATGTAAAGGAGGTGGAGTGGGAATCATCCCATCCCCACAATGCACTTTTCAAGTTCTGCCTTCGCCTCCCTCTCTATCCCTCTCCTCTTGTGGAGCCCACTGTATTTGCCTATTTTCTCCAGTTTCTCTAAGGATTGCCGTAGTTTATCGGCCTCCTGGACCGGTATCTTGCTTTCTTGATTACTTCTCTGCCAGGCTACCCTACTTTCTCGCATCTGTAATACCCCCTATCATTCTGGGTGACTTTAACATTGCTACTAACACTAACACCCCGGCTACCACTCAACTTCTCAACCTAACCTCTTCTTTTGACCTAATACAATAAACACGCACTCCTACTGACTTCGATGACAATTGTCAACATAATAGATCTTGTGTTCTCGCACCTATGCACTCCTTGCAACCTCTCCAACTCCCCTTTTCCTCTCTAGGACCACAACCTTGTTAGTTTCATGTTCACCTTGTCCCCAACCCTGAATCCCCCTAATCAGCACACTGCTACCCAGAGAAACCTTTGCCACTTCAACCCTTCTCTACTCTGCTACTGACTACCTCTATGACAAAATCTCATCCCTGTCCTGCCCTGACCTGGCTATTTCTGTCTTCAACAGCTCACGCTCATCCTCCCTAGACTCCTTGGCTCCCCTCACTACACACAGACTTAGACAGCATCCACTACAGCCATGGCAAACAAAAGAAATCAGTGATCTTAAAAGACATAGCCATGCTCTTGAGCAAGTGTGGTGTAAGCTAGGTCTCTGCAAGACTTCCCCCCTGTTTAAAGCTGCCATCCGTGTTGCCAACCGACTTATTTTGTCACCCTCAGTAACACACTCTCATCTAGACCTGGTCAACTCTTTTCTACGTTTAACTCTCTACTACAGTGGTTCTCATCCTGTGTGTCGCGACCCAAAAGTGGGTCACAACCCACTGTGGAAGGGGTCACCACATGCTTTGTGCTGCGCTAGGTGAGAGGCTCCTCAGCCACCTCCTAGAGCAGCAGTGTCAGTTCTCAGGCCGTGCCGCTAGATGGCGCTGCAGCACCGGCAGCCAAGAAGGATCAAAGAGAGGGGAGCGGGCGGGAGTGAGGGGAGTTGAATGCCGGCATGACAATCACAGAGTCCACACTGGCCACCAGAGAGTCCACACTGGCCAACAGAGAGCCCCATTGACCGCGAGAAAGCCCCATTGAGCTCACATGAGCCCACACAGATACTAGTATTGGTGCATTCCTAAATGTTACCAAGGGGTCCCAGCCCTAGAAAAGTTGACAACCACTACTCTACTATGTCCCCCCACCCACTAACTCATTCACTGTACAGGACATTGCCATTCATTTCAGAAACAAGATAGATGCAATTCAGGATGAGATCTCCACTGTCCAGTCACCTTCCCCTAATAACATACTAGACCCACCATCACACTTTACTTCATCACTTTACTTTTTGTAAATTCTTTATGTCAAATTTTAATACACAAAGTTGTACCCCGTCGGACTTGCAGTTCCAGGTACATAAGAGACAGTCAAAACATATTGCAAGTACAAGATATACACAAAAGGAAAAGTCAGACAATAAAACTCTCATTTTGTTCTTGGTGAATGTACGTGAGGGAAGGCTCCCAGAGGCATTGTAAACTTGTCCGGGAGACCTATGATCGGCATTCATGTGTCAGGCTATCCAAATACACACCCCTTGACATTATGCTGCCTGGACAAACTAGATAAGGGAGCTATATAGGGGGCTAATTCCTACCAGCAAAGACCAAAGGCAGAGGAGAAGATGAAGTAAGAATACCAAGCCAGACTCAGCAGGCGCGATGACAACTAGAGGGGCGAAGGTGGCTATTGGGCCATCAGGTCCCCGAAGTCTGGAGAGTCCAGGAACTCCAGCCAATAAAACCATGTTTCTCGGAATTTGGCTTCTGAGTGGTGAAGAGCAGCCTTCAACTCCTCTAAGACACGCAGCTCATCCACCTTCCCAAGCCAAACCTGGAGTGGTGGAGGGATGCATATTTCCTCAAAGTCTGAGATGTCATGCCTTGGTGGGAACAAACTCGATATGCTCAGTAAATAGGAGCATAGTTGCAAAGCCTGCCACCGGATCAGGGGAGGTATAACCCTGGACTAGAGCTCCGGGAGATTCCCTGAGGACCAGAAGTGTGCCATCACTTGTTAGCACGTACAAATCGCAAAAAAGACTTATCCTCCAGGCTCGGTGGGAAGGCAGGATTGCCAATGACTGGGGTTAGAAGGGAAGGTGAAGTCCCGGGAGAAAGCACAGGCCCGTCACTTCGCAGAACTCGGATCGTGCAGCCAATAAGAGGGTGGGTAATACTCTCCTGAGGCAAAACCTGATTGGTCCATAGTAAGCCGGCAGGGGAGACAGCGTGTACCCATCTCTTGTCAGTTGCCTGGTTGCACCACTCGAAGACCCGTGCCATGTGTACCGCCAGGTGATATCGCAGAGGATCCAGAAAGCCGATGCCTCCCTTCGATTTGGGTAAAGCCAGTAGGGTCTTGTTCAAACGGTATGTCCAATTGGACCAGAGAAAACTGGCAAACTCTCTCTGCACCATTTTTAGAAAGTACAATGGAACCGAAATCGGTAGAGTTTGGAGCAGATAGAGCAGGCGCAGAAGCATGTTCATTTTGAGCACACTGCTCCTTCTAAAACCACGAGAGCCTGCCTTTAGACCATCTGGCTAGGTCCTTATGGAACTTGGCCAGGAGGGGATGAAAGTTGGCCTCAAATATCCCATCCATGGATGGAGTAATCTTAGCCCCCAGGTAGGTGATATGATGCGCTGCCCAGCGGAAAGGGAAGGCTGACTTCAGAGCCACTAAGCGATGAATCAGAACTGTCAAATTGAGGGCTTCCGATTTCTGTAAGTTAATCTTGAAGTTAGAAATTTCCCCATAAGCAGAGAGTTATTTCATCAAATTAGGCAGTGAGATCGTAGGCCGGGGTCACGAAAAAGAGCAGATCATACCATAGTGCCTCCGGAGAGGCACTATGGTATGCATGAGGGAAACGGAAATTCGACAGTTTCGGGATAACCCAGATAGCAAGCAATTGAGCTGCAAGTTTGAAAATGACTTGCTAAACTATTGCAGACCTGCCAAGCTTCACAATTTTGTTGCACAATTACAGCAAGTCTGCATTGCAAGTCTCCAGACCAGCAAGCTTGCAGAGCTCTTGCTAAGACCTGCAGGACTCTTGCTGTAGACTTGCCAAGCAAATTTGCTACAAATTCAAAAAGTGTCAACTAGAACTTGTGCTGCAAGTGTTCCCGCAAGTCTACAACTTGCCAGGAATATGTGCAGCAAGTTAACAAAAATTACAATTTCACCCTGCCACAAGTTTGTAGCAAGTTATCCTTGCTATCTGGGAACGGCCATGCGGAAGTGGGTCTCCTGCATGAATGCCACCTGAGCCCGGTGTCACCACAAGTCTACCAGCACCCTTGATCGCTTTTCGGGCACGTTCAGACCCTTCACGTTCCATAATAGTAGTTTAGTGGGTAAAGCCCTCTTGTCATCGCATCGCCGCTGAGCCATATGCAACGCTTAGCGAACAACCAACCACAGAGGAAGACTAAGGGGAATAGAGCTTATAAATACCAGAGGAACGATTGAAGATATGAAGGAGAGAAAGAAGGAGGACAAGGACGAAGAGGAACAGTGTCCGGAAAGGAAGAAAAGACGAAGGCTTATACACAGAGCAGAATTAGTTAAGAGAGAAAGAGAATGGGAAAAACAAGATAGACAACGAATCTAAATTATAACAACCTTCTGCCTTATTAGGAAAGAAGGTACCTAGGTGGGGACTAAGGCAAGCAATGAGAACTCAAGGATGTGCTCCCTCGGGCACCACCCTAGAGGACTCAAAGGAAGAGGGCACTTACTGGAAAAAACTGCCCTAAGACCGAGCCCCACCCCAATGCAACATGTCTCGGACAGGGTGTGCGACACTTCATAGACAAAGTGAGGTGTATCCAGGAGAACACACCCCACCGTCTAATCAAATTGACACCCCGCTGATGTGGCCATGCTTACCAGTGTATGGGGGGTGTGCCCGCTGCTGCCTCTCAACTAATCTCACAGGACCGGTGCATCCATAGCTTAACAAGCAAACGAGAATAACCATAGAATAATGTCAGCATAGCCAGTCCTGTTCACCCCTGCAAGGTCTAGCTTAACCAGCATCATCGACTCAGTGGGTGGTCACGTCTGGGAGGCCATCAACACCCCTCCAATCAGCTCCGCCGGGAGCAGTAGTAGGCAGGTTCAGCGAGAGTATCACCTCTCCTTCCATGGGCCAAACCGGCATGCTTAGGTGAAGACGATGTACCCGCCACCATTCTGGGCTCGGGTGTTGTGCACCCAGACAACAATCAACAGTATAAAATAGTATATCATACCCAAACAGAAACAAGAAGGAACAGTAAAATAAAGGTCTTGGGACTTTTATCGCATAGAAGGAGTCTCTATCGGTAACCAACAACAACCAATATGTTATTGGTATGTCAGCAACCCCGTTGGTGTCCCAGGTGACCCAGGGCCCCAAATCTAGGTCAGACCTAACGTAGGCCTAGTCGTGCGGTCACCTGGCTACCAAGGAAGAACAAGGCCAATACCGTTCTAATGTGTAACATGAGTAAGAGTCCCAGTGACCTATTCGCACTAAGGTCTGAGGAGATATTCACATGCTGAAGCCGAGTCTGAATGTGGGGTATCCGGCCCGAAGCAAGGGGGGGGGTAGGCCAAGAACAAGGCAATCAACTATCCGCACTTACCCCTCAGGCAGCCCACTTGTTACTTTTTGACCCTGTCACCACAGAGCAGGTTACAAAAGTTTTCTCTGGCAACCACCGCACCACTTGCCCCCTGGACCCTGTTCCCTCACCACTACTTCGGTCACCCTCTTGCTCTATCCTACACTCTCTTACTAAGCACCCCTTTTAGTGTCACCTACAAATCTAACTCCTCCCCTTCTCTTGCTCATTCTGCAGGGGTCCCCCAAGGCTCTGTCCTTGGACCCCTTCTCTTCTCTATCTACACCTCCTCTCTTGGGCAGTTGATAACCTCACATGGCTTCCAATACCATTTCTATGCAGATGACACATGAAAATATATCTCTCCACTCCACCACTCACTCCCTCAGTGTCCGTGCATGTCACTAATTTACTGACATATCATTCTGGAATTCAATCTTTCAAAAACTAAGCTCATGATATTCCCACCCACCCACAAAACCAATCATCCACTCCCTTGTTATCTCTCGTCTTGAGTATTGCAACTCCTTTCCTCTATATCTCCAAACTTGTCTCAAAGTATCACCCTAACAGTCCCCTCTGCTCTTCCCAAGACCTCCTGCTCTCTAGCTTCCCCATCACACCTCCCATCCTTTTAGAACTCCCTACCCCAACCTGTATGTCTATCTCCTACTCTGGTTGCCTTTAGGCAATCCCTAAAGACTCATCTCTTCAGGGAAGCCGATTCCACCTCAACCTAACCACTAAACTATTACTTTCTCAAAAAATGAATCCACACACATGTAGCGCTACCCCCGTAGGAGCCGCTGGTTGCCGGGTTCACTTCTAATCGGTCTAGGGTATGATCTTCAACTGCCCACCCGATAGCATTAACCACCCACTTCTGGTGCCCATAAACTGATGTCCACTTCGGTAGTAAAATGCCAAGTCAACGATTTATTGAACACATTCACTGAGGAGAGAGGGTATAGGGGTTCTAGGTGTCCAGGGGTAGCCATCAGAAGCTTCAGACTCACCAGACTTTGTAGATGTATCAGTGCAAATCCACTTGGTAGACAGCCGACAGCCAATAATATAACAGACAGACAGGATGGATGCAGATCCTCAATCAGGAAAGACACCGACCATGCTCCTGAAGTCCACTTAGTTCCAGGGTACTTCAAGAGCCTACACTGGACCCGGTTCTCTTCCTCTTTCAGCATCCCAGGCCTCTTCCATGTTGGAGGCCTCAGGGAAACCTTTTCCCTCACACCAGCCCATGCCCACCCGCAGGCCTCGGCCTTGTGGTCTTGGCTTCCATCTCCCACCACATGGGGGTGCCGATCTCTCCGCTCTGGCTGTTACTTTGTGCCTGCATCCATTGGCTCTGCATTAGGTCGATTTCCTCCATTTCCTGATGAAGCGATAGATGTGTGAAACGCGTAGAAAATCATCCACTCCACTGCTTTCAGATAAGGCTATTCATTTACATGAACTTGGACTGGTTTATATAATTATTTACTAATTATGACATTGGTCTATGTATAACTATTTTCAATGTTGCAATTGTAAAACCATTGATCGGGTTTTTATGCCTTTTCACCAATCATTATAATCATGTCATGGTTATCTTAGATGCCTTAATCATGGAACTGAGTGGTCTTTGGAGGTATCTTCCTATCATGATGTACTTATAGATTTTAAATTGTGGGGGTTTCAATATTTTGTATCCAATAAAATAATATATTTTTATTCAAGCAACTTTGTGGTTCATTGGACTTGCCACTCAGTGCCATTAAAGCCCCACTGTTTCTTCTACCTTTTTAAATGCAGAAAAAAAAAACATCTGCCCGGCGTCCGGAACTGCATGTCCCAGGCATGGGGCAATAGGAATTCCGCACCTCTGTATATTTACACTGCCACACCAATGAACCTGGGGAAAGTGGGCTATATTGCACTGTGTAATCCTTCTATTGTGTGGCAGTGTAGTTATAACTTAACATAACACTGCCACACCAATGAAGTTGGGAAAAGCAGGTTTGCAAAATATAACCCCCCCTTTTTCCAGCTTCCCTGGTGTGGCAGTGTTTTTTTAAGTTATAATTATAACCCAACTTATGTAATTCTAACCCCCATTTTCCAAACTTTATTGGTGGCAGTGTTAAAGTAAAGTATTAGGTCTCATTCACACGAGGTGTTCTGGCATTTGTGTGGCAGAAACATAGGGATTCCTGTGGCAGGAATGCCAGGTTTCCTGTTTAGATGTAGCTGCTGAGCCCATTCAAGTTAATGATGTGTCAGTGGCCACATCTGTAAGTGGCCGTACGCATGTTATGCTATATGATGTTTAGCTTCTCTTTTCAGAAACTGTAACGATCCTTTGGCAAAGGCGTGGTGAGTGCATCCGCAGTCATTTCTTCTGATGAGCAATATTGAATGTTAATAATGGCTTGCTTCTTGGGTGTCCCTAAGCAGAGGAGAACTCCCTGAGGAGAACTATGAGGAAAAACACTGACCCCATAGTTCTCCTTTAACCTTAGAAGTCCATTTGCATCCTATAGTTCTGAGATCGGTGAAAGCTCAGTGAGTGTCCAAGTTTTATTTTCTTGGAGTGACTTTATTTCTTCTTCTGCTGCCTTTCTCCATTGATTGACTTTGCGTTTTGTTAATTTTTCCATGTCTTCCCATTATGTTGGTTCGAGTATGCTCTGTGTCTTGCAGGTTGGGATTTCCTTTGTCACCCGAGTATATCTTCTCATTTCAAGTTGTTCAGCAGAATTCAACAATGAATATGACTTATCCATTGTGAGTTTCACCCTTTCTTCTGACTCTTGTGCAACTCCACTTTGCTCAGCTTCCTTTGCTGGTTCACTGGGCAAATTTACTTCACAACTTAGTGGGATCATTGTTTCTGGTGATGGGTTCTCATCTAAAAAAACGCTGAGACTTATTGTCAATGTGTCAGTCTTTGGGTGGAGGATTCTATATCCCTTACATTCAGTGATGGACCTAAGGAACAAAGGGCCCTGTGCAAGATTTTTTCTTGGGTAATTTTATTTAGCTCTGACATATACTGGAGTGCTGTACAGAGAACACTAAGCCAGTCACATCAGTCTCTATACATAAGAGCTTACACTCTAATGCAGAATGGCACAAGCTATAGAGGACTACAAATCCCAGCAATACATTATACAGTAATACAGAATAGTATATGAATTTGGTACATACTCTGTGCTGCTCTGGGGTGTAAGCCTGATATCTCGGTTGGAGGGTCTCAGCAGTGGCAGATGCGGAGGGTCTCACCAGGGCAGATGCGGAGGGTCTCAGCAGAGCAGATGTGTAGAGGGTCACATAAGGGTGGGGGGGGGAGATGTGGAGGGTCTCGCCAGGGCAACAGGGGCAGATGTGCGGGCTGGTGGAGGAGCTCTGCGTGCCGGTGGAGGAGCTGTAAGGACCCCTGGGCCGGCATGCTAAGCAGCGCCGTTGTGTTTCCTCAGAAGGCTGCCCTGAAGTCCAGAGCAAGCCCGGGACCTCACGGCAACTGAATACACTGAAAATCACCTCCAATTGGGACCCCGGGACCGGATATTAGTGGGCCCCTCAGCCTTGGGCCCTGGGGCAGATGCACCGGCTACACAGCCGGTAGCTCTGTCCCCGCTTACTTTGTTCACTATAGCCCACCAGAATACCTTCTATGGCAGTAATCTCCAAATTGGATCGCTTCTCGTTGGGAATACACTATATTTCCAAAAGTATTGGGACACCCCTCCAAATCATTGGATCCATATTCCAATCACATCCATGGCCACAGGTGTATACAATCAAGCACCTAGGCATGCAGACTGCTTCTACAAACATTTGTGAAAGAATGGGTTGCTCTCAGGAGCTCAGTGAATTCAAGCGTGGTACTGTGATAGGTGGCCACCTAAGCAATAAGTCTAGTAAATATTCCACGGTCAACTGTTAGTGGTATTATAACAAAGTGGAAGCAACGGGGAACAACAGCAACTCAGCCACGAAGTGTTAGGCCAGCGGGGTCAGCGCATGATGAAGTGCACAGTGCGCAGATGTCGCCAACTGTCTGCAGAGTCAATAACTACAGACCTGCAATTTTCGTGTGGCCTTCAGATTGGCACAACAACAGTGCGTAGCGAGCTTCATGGAATGGGTTTCCATGGCTGAGCAGCTGCATCCAATCCTTACATCACCAAGTGCAATGCAAAGCGTCGGATGTAGTGGTGTAAAGCACGCTGCCACTGGACTCTAGAGAAGTGGAGAGGTGTTCTCTGGAGTGACGTATTGCGCTTCTCTGTCTGGCAATCCAATGGACGTGTCTGGGTTTGGCGGTTGCCAGGAGAATGGTACTTGCCTGACTTCATTGTGCCAAGTGTAAAGTTTGGTGGAGGGGGGATTATGGTGTGGGGTTATTTTTCAGGGGCTGGGCTTGGCTCCTTAGTTCCAGTGATGGGAACTCTTAAGGCATCAGCATACCAAGACATTTTGGACAATTTCATGCTCCCAACTTTATGGGAACAGTTCGGGGATATCCCCTTCCCAGGGCCGGTGCAAGGATTTTTGCCTACACCGTCAAAGATGCATTTTTGCCCTCAGGCAGTCTTATGGTAGCGCTAGCCCTGCAAAGACATCCCATAAAGCAGAACTCCAAAACTAATAGGAGATCTGTGGTATCCATGTTACAGGTCAAACCAAATATCTCAGAGACATTTAGAAAAAAGAAAGACAATCAGCTACTAGTGCTGTATATGCAAAGCCACAAGCAATGACACCCCAAATAGTTTACTGTGGAGCACCCCAATACAAAGACACTCCAAAGTGTACCACCCCAGAAAGCATAACAGCTGAAACATATCCAGAATTTGGGAAAAGAATGACCATCATCTTCTGAAGCCCTATATGTAAAGCCATAGGCATTGACACCCCCGCGTCTATTACCATGGAGCACCCCAATACAAGGACACCCCCCATAGAGCTTCACTAAAGATAGCATAACTAACAGCACTGACCGCCCTTGTAATGGAGGTATATACACTGACTGCCAATGTAACGAAGGTATTCACACTGACCGCCAATGTAACAAAAGTATTCGCAGTGACCACCAATGTAACAAAGGTATTCACACTGACTGCCAATCTAACAAAGGTATTCACAATGGCCGCCAATGTAACAAAGATATTCACAATGAACACCAATGTAACGGAGGTATATACCATACTTAAACATACCTTTTTCTTGCAGTCTTGGTCAGCTGGTGGGCAGTACTTTCTTCATTACATGGAGTGCCATGAAGTCCAAGAGTACTGTGAGGGGGAGGTGATTTGCATATCAATTAGCTGCAATATGTACATATTTCCCTCCTTACCAGGCCACGTGCCCTCAGCATTGGGAGGGTGTCCCCATGCCGATGGGGACAAGTGCCTCTTCCCCACAACCCTGACCTGGTGGTTAATGCGTTTTCAGGCAGGGGGGCTTATTTGCATCGGGGTACCCCTTTAATTAACGGGGCACCAAGATGCCCCTACTCATTCACTAAAGGAATTTTAAAATTCCTACCAGACCTAAAGGGCCTGGTATGACTATTGAGGGGAACCCCATGCATTTTTTTTATTTTTAACTTGGGGGTATCCCTCCTAACATTCCTACCAGACCTAAAAGAGTCTTGTATGAAGGAGAGGAACCTCACACTCTTTTTTTCTTCTGCGGACTTTAAAAAAACTGTAATTTTTTTCCTTTTGTCTAATGTCACTTTGCTGCAACAAGAATTCCTTCGGAACTAAAATTCGTAAATACTACCGCTAACGAATTTGTCCGAATCTAAGTCCCAAAATAAACTGACTTTCAGACCCGAATCCCGAAAAAATCAGAATGAAAACAGAACAATTTTTTTGCCGGTGCACATGTCTTTCATCAATTTCTGTGAAAAAGGTCTCATCACTAGTCATGTGGCTTATTGCGCCTGAGTCAATACACCATCCGCATGGTATACTGTTCTGAGTCACTTTAAAGGTAGCGCTCCGTGATGTGCCTGCAGTTTCCTTTGTCTTAGCGCTTTCACGCTTTCTCTTGCAAGTACCTTTCACTTTTGCTGCTCAGCTTTCCAGATCGAACAGTCTTTTTTTAGGTGAACAGTCTTTTCACAGCAAGAAAAAAACAACTTGCGCTGCTTTCTTTGTTTTGCTTTGAGCTCTCATGCACCTTAAAGTGACATTAAACCCTCAGATTTTTTAACAGAAACCAATACTGTAATGTGTGCCTTACTATAATCCATGGTTGTTTCCCTTCTCTTTGCTGATCTTCCTTTTAAATCTGTATCTCTTCTCATGCTTGGGGAGAACTTCCCTTTGCAGCTGAGTGCCTCTTCCTGTAGTGCTGGGTGCTGGCTCAGGTTGTGAAACTTTACACAGACACCATGTATCCATTTCAGAGACAAGGCAGTCTGCTGCAAAACAGTTCTGCCCAGCATGAGAAGAGATACATATTTAAAAGGAAGAGCAGCAAAGAGAAGGGAAACAACCATGGATTACAGTAAGGCACACATTACAGTATTGTTTTATGTTAAAAAATTTGAGGGTTTAATGTCACTTTAAGGGCATTCTCATTTTCTTAATTGTGCATATTTTCCTTCTGTCATATTCATCAAATTAATTTTCCTTTGGCATATTCTTGTGTTAGTCCCTGTTTTAGGTTTGGTTTAAGAAGAGCACAGTATGACTCTAAAAAGCTACATAGCAGCAATGCCACCACGTGGTTATCTTTAATTTCCTCTCCAATTGCACATAGTTCTATGATTTCCAGCATGGCATTCACATTTTCACACATTTCCTGGCCCATTTCTAGCCTCATCTTATATAGCTTGCATAGCAGATATAGATCACTATTTAGGTGTGAACACTCATTAAGTTTTTGTAATGCAGCCCACATACTTCTAGCTGTATTCTGTTTTGTTATGTGGGTGACGTGGTCATCTTTCACTAGCAGACTTATAATTGCTTTTGCTTGTCTGTTCTTCTTGTCCCATTCCTCCACGGGTCCATTAGTGGATCTATCGGTACTCCATACTTGCCACGAATCGTCTTTGCTTAGCAGCATTTCAAGCTTGAACTCCCAGAGCTGGTAGTTGGTATTGTTGAGCTTTGTGATTGCAAGCTTCATATCTGAACAGCAAACCAAACTAACTTGCGCTAATGGAAATAGTAAAAGTAAATTAAGATGGATTAGGATTTAAAATTAATATTAATATGACCCTGGAGCTAAAATTACATAATATTTCTAAAACCAAAGGAAAGAAAAAAGCTGCTGAACTCAGGCTAAAAGCCCCCAGAATAATGGTGTAACGAAGTGTACAGCGCTAAATGCCCTTCAGGAAATTAGATAACGGTAGGGATCAGATAATATCACCTCCGTGTCAAGCAATCATGAAAAAGTGTATATATAATAAATATTTGTGTAAAAACGTATAATACGTTGTAAAATGTGCCAGCAGGTGTCTTAAAAAGCGTGTCATACATACACCTTATTAAATAAATAAATAATCTTCAAGGAACATGTGTCATATATGTGAAAAATAAATAAATAAACATGTGTCATATATGTGAAAAATAAAATATCACATTATAAAACAGTCTGTGTTGTTTTCTTTCGAAAATTAGTAGAAATATGCACTTATAATTTTTTTAAATGCACTTAAAGTTCTTAAAGCTCTCAAATCTTCAAAACAAAAAGCCCAGAAGAATGAGAATCAAAATCAAAATCAAAAGAAATGTCCGATATTGTGAAGTGTCCAAAGAAAAAAACGAAAGAAGAAAAAAAGCAGGCAGATCCCCTATAGGGAATGCACTCGCCAGATCCCTGATGGTCGAAAGCCTTTATTCTTATCCAGTGGAGGCCGAAGATGTATGTCCTCTTCTCCCGTTTGGTGAAAGCCTCAGGCTACAGAACCCGCTTGCTTCTCCGAGGTGAAGGGATTACAATCTTTGCTGTTAGGTCTCCTCTATTGGGTATCCATCCGGACAAAGAACACAAGAGATGCGCTCATAGCATAGTAAGTTCAACTTTAATAGGTCCAAAATAATAAATACAAACAAGCGCTCTATAAAAATTCCATAAAAGTCAACGTGGAAAGCCGGCTAGTCACTCAATCTGAGTGCAAAAAAGACTGGAACAATGATGTAAAGGTAGGCCCACCCCCGACGCATTTCGTCACATGGACGTTCTCAAGGGATGACAGGTCTAACTGAATCAGAGCCCAATCATTTTAAATAGGCTAAAATCCCCTCCCCAATTATAAAGGTGCTACAAAGTGTAAAAGCCGTTAGTAAACCAAGACATTCTCAGGTTTGGATCACAATGACAGGTTAAATATTATCCCATAATTATCTGAAGTCATCCGTGATGATAAGAAGCAGATAACTATTTTCATCTCCATGTATAGGTTACCCTTTAGACATAGGTATACATATAAAACACATATTATACATATATAAAAAACATATATAGGAATTCTCTTACCACATATATATTTAGATATATTTTAAATTTATCTATAGCCCCGAAGTGAGATCTTTTAAAATTAGATTAGGTATATGGGATATGTTCCGCAAAGGTTATAAATGTAATTATTAATATACCCGAATGAAAAATAGCCATTTCGATGGGAATAAACTAATGGAACTAATAAGTCCTACAACATGGATATTATGTTATTCGTATTAGTATGTACCCTGGAGGGAATTAATATATCAGAGGAAAATAAATATTCCAAATTAAGTGTGATTATTCTAAAAAGATTCATTATTATTTAATATAAATTCAAAAGGGATATTTGATAAAGTGATAGGCAGAATGGGTTATTTGATCCCTCAAACTCCATTGACTACCTATTATTGAACCACAATTATAAAGTGTTTATGTAAAAATAGTTTGTGTGAAAAATTAATATTAGTTATATTCATTCATTCTTACAACTAAATGAGTTTGATTATATCTATTTGTGAAATAGGTGTTACCAATACATAATTTGTAAATCATTTATAGTGTGTTATTTAGTGCGTTGGGGAGAGGTAGTGAGAGTAACCCAAGTGTTAAAAGGGTTAAAAGGGTTAAAATCGTGTTTTATAAGTGTGATATGTAAAAATTGTTAAAATAGGTGTTCCTCACATATAAATCTTCACGATTATGCCTACTTCTGCCGGGGTATGAGGGGATAGGACAGTAATCTTACACCTCATCATTAATTAGTTCATTAATTATTTCTTAAAAAGCAATTAAGGTCGAATTCTATGTTAAGGCCTTTGGGGGTAAGTGTGTCCAGTAGGAAGATCCATTTCGACTCATTTTGGGAAATCTCCCTAATGAGATTGGACCCTCTCCAATGGCTTTCGACCTTATCTATCCCTATTACTTTTAGTCCACTGGGATCTTTATTATGAACCAGTTTAAAATGGTTAGACAAGCTGTGTTTGTGATAACCCCTCTTTATATTGTTCACATGCTCTTCTAATCTTTTCTTTAGTTCCCGTTTTGTCCTTCCAACGTATTGGAGGCCACATGGGCACTCCAACAGGTATGTAATATATCTGCTGGAGCAGGAAATGAATGTATCTATTTTGTAGTCTTTGCTAGTCGTATTGGATCTAAAAACATCAATTTTCTTTTTCCTTATTCCAGTAGTTCTGCAACAGATACATCTCCCACAGGGAAAGAAACCCTTTCCTTCAAAAAAGGAAACATTTCATTTGGGCGGGTTAAAAGCATTTCTTACCAATCTATTTCTAAGTGTAGGTGCTTTCCTATAAATAATTTTTGGCTTGTCTGGGAGTAGAGGGCCTAATGTTTGGTCTTTCTTTAAAATATACCAATATTTCTTAAAAATAGATTCAATTTTTCTGTGTTGGACAGCGTAATTAGTAATAAAGGATAGGGTAAAGCCCCCCTCCTTTTTTGCCGCAGGTTTCAGCAATCCCCCTCTGTCCATTTTAACAAGTTCTGTTTTTATTTTCTCCAATTCTCTGTCTCTATATCCGTTTTCCTGAAATCTATTGGTCAGTAGATTAGATTGTGCAATGTAGTCTTCATCGTTAGTGCAATTACGTCTAATCCTGACATACTGTCCTTTTGGAATATTTCCTAACCATTTAGGGTGATGACAGCTGGATGTTGGAATATAACCATTTTTATCTGTTGGTTTAAAGAACGTTTTTGTAACAAATCTATTTCCTTTTATGCTTATATCTAGATCTAGGAATTGGATATTGGTATCACTAATGGTCCTTGTGAATGAAAGATTAAAAGTGTTATAATTCATGTTATCAATAAAATTAGTAAGGGATTTTTGATCCCCGTCCCAAATTAAAATAATGTCATCAATAAATCTTTTCCATAGGATGACATTAATTGGTTTGTTTTTAAAAATATGCTCCTCCTCCCATTTACTCGCCAAACTCGGGGCAAATTTAGCACCCATGGCCACGCCTTTTTCTTGTAAGTAATACTCTCCATTATGCCAGAAATAGTTTTTGCACATGGCAAAATTGGTGCATTCTATAATAAATTATTTTTGTTTGCTCTTTAATGTACTGAATTTATCAAACGCCCATTGGATAGCCTCCAATCCGTTCTGGTGGGGGATAACCGTGTTTAGAGAGTTAACATCTATAGTGGCCAGCATCAAATTCCCATTTATTTCTATTTGTTCTAGGATGTTGAGTATGTCTTTGCTATCCTTGAGAAATGCATCCGTTTGGACTACTAGCGCTTGTAGGAAATGGTCTATATATTCTCCCAATCTTGAGATTAGGGAGTCTATCCCACTAGCAATAGGTCTTCCCGGGGGGTTTTCTATATTTTTATGTATCTTGGGTAAGAAGTATAGAATCGGTGTACGACAAGTGGAGGGGACTAGATATTCTTTCTCCTTTTTATTTAAAAGGTCAGAATTGTAACCCCTTATAATTAATTTCTCCAATTCTTTTTTAAAAATACTGAGAGGATTCTTATTTAGTTTTTTGTATGTATCTTTAGTTTGAAGTATGTTCGCCATTTCGTTTTCATAGAATGATTTGTCCATTATCACCACCCCGCCTCCTTTATCTGCAGGTCTGATGATAATGTCCTTCCTAGCTTCTAGATTTTCTATCCCTTTAGTGATAAATAATTTATTCTTGGCATGTTTAAATTGTATGGTTTTTATATCCTCTTCCACTAAGTTTTTGAAGACTTCAACAAAATGGTTAGAGTTCTTTTTGGGGTTAAAAGTGGACTGGTTTTTCAGGGTGGTGTGTATATATGTCCTATTGCCATTAGATGGCGCCATGGGTAGGATATTTGAGGTCGTGGCATAATGTTTTTTAATGTTTAGTTTTCTTATACATTTTTGAATGTCTATGTAGGTGTTAAATTTGTTGAGGTTATTAACTGGGGCAAACTTAAGTCCTAAATTAAGAACATTTTCCTCTTCTAAGGTCAATTTAGCTGAACTAATGTTGAATATTCCTTTTCCTAAAAGACCCTGTTTTCTCTGTGTCACACAAACTATTTTTACATATACACTTTATAATTGTGGTTCAATAATAGGTAGTCAATGGAGTTTGAGGGATCAAATAACCCATTCTGCCTATCACTTTATCAAATATCCCTTTTAAATTTATATTAAATAATAATGAATATTTTTAGAATAATCACACTTAATTTGGAATATTTATTTTCCTCTGATATATTAATTCCCTCCAGGGTACATACTAATACGAATAACATAATATCCATGTTGTAGGACTTATTAGTTCCATTAGTTTATTCCCATCGAAATGGCTATTTTTCATTCGGGTATATTAATAATTACATTTATAACCTTTGTGGAACATATCCCATATACCTAATCTAATTTTAAAAGATCTCACTTCGGGGCTATAGATAAATTTAAAATATATCTAAATATATATGTGGTAAGAGAATTCCTATATATGTTTTTTATATATGTATAATATGTGTTTTATATGTATACCTATGTCTAAAGGTTAACCTATACATGGAGATGAAAATAGTTATCTGCTGCTTATCATCACGGATGACTTCAGATAATTATCGGATAATATTTAACCTGTCATTGTGATCAGGTCCACACCTGAGAATGTCTTGGTTTACTAACGGCTTTTACACTTTGTAGCACCTTTATAATTGGGGAGGGGATTTTAGCCTATTTAAAATGACTGGGCTCTGATTCAGGTAGACCTGTCATCCCTTGAGAACGTCCATGTGACGAAACTCGTCGGGGTGGGCCTACCTTTACGTCATTGTTCCAGTCTTTTTTGCACTCAGATTGAGTGACTAGCCGGCTTTCCACGTTGACTTTTATGGAATTTTTATAGAGCGCTTGTTTGTATTTATTATTTTGGACCTATTAAAGTTGAACTTACTACGCTATGAGCGCATCTCTTGTGTTCTTTGTCCGGATGGATACCCAATAGAGGAGACCTAACAGCAAAGATTGTAATCCCTTCACCTCGGAGAAGCAAGCGGGTTCTGTAGCCTGAGGCTTTCACCAAACGGGAGAAGAGGACATACATCTTCGGCCTCCACTGGATAAGAATAAAGGCTTTCGACCATCAGGGATCTGGTGAGTGCATTCCCTATAGGGGATCTGCCTGCTTTTTTCGTTGGACACTTCACAATATTGAACAATTCTTTTGATTTTGATTCTCATTTTTCTGGGCTTTTTGTTTTGAAGATCTGAGAGCTTTAAGAACTTTTAGTGCATTTTAAAAAATTATAAGTGCATATTTCTACTAATTTTCAAAAGAAAACAACACAGACTGTTTTATAATATGATATTTTATTGTTCACATATATGACACATGTTTATTTATTTATTTTTCACATATATGACACATGTTCTTTGAAGATTATTTATTTATTTAATAAGGTGTATGTATGACATGCTTTTTATTTATTTAATAAGGTGTATGTATGACACGCTTTTTATGACACCTGCTGACACATTTTACAACGTATTATAAGTTTTTACACAAATATTTATTATATATACACTTTTTCATGATTGCTTGACATGGAGGTGATATCATCTGATCCCTACCGTTATCTAATTTCCTGAATGGCATTTAGCGCTGTACACTTCGTAACACCATCATATCTGAACAGCTTGCTGTCTTTCAGTAGCTTGGATGTGGCTCTTGTTGACTTGAAGTGTTCTGTTTAGTGCCAGGACCCATAACCTGTTGGTTATGTGTTTAGATGAAGCACTGAGATCTTGAGGAATGCTGAATTAGGTTGTAGTTGCTTAGAAGAACATTACACGTATGAATGCAGCATTGTGAAGAAAACAAACTTCCTGTGTATCATAGATAGGCATGCACATAGAAACTAGCATTGCACTACAGCACCATCTACAGCTCAAACGACATATACGTACATTAGTATATGCTGTTGTATTCTCAACAAGATCAACCCCAGTCCATACAATTCAGATCTCAGATGAGCCCCAACCCATACATGTTAGACCTCAGATAAGCCCCAACCTATTCCATTCAGACCTCAGATCTGTAACTTCAGTAAATGCAGGGTACCACTGTGGGCGACTGTGCAGACTTCCTCAGCACAGTCACCTATATCCTCAGCCACTGGTAACCTTCACTGACATCAGGGAGGTTGGTGGGCCAGGCTTTGTAATGGATATACTGCAACCCTCAGATTGGCCCAGGCCATACAATTCAGACCTCAGATCATCTCCAAGCTATACAATTTAGACCTCAGATAAGCCCCAATCAATACCATTCAGACCTCAGATCTGTAACTTTGGTAATGCAGGGTATCACTTTGGGCAAGCATGCAGGCTTCCTGAGCACAGTTGCTACATCAGAAGCCATTGGCAACCTTCCCTGACATTAGGGAGGTGGGTGGGCCAGGATTTGTAATGGGCAGCCTAGGGAGACTTGTTCTCGGGATGGCATCAGATTCTCCTCTACCTGGTTCCAAAATGGAGTCTAAGTCCCAGAATGTATTTGTTTAATTTCTTTCTTCATGGGCTGAGCACTAACCATGGAAAAACAGTGTGTTCTGTTGTAAAATAAATGTTTCTCTATAGCACCATCTTGTGGCTAATTTTAATAAGGCAGGTAAGCAAGTCAGTATAAGCAGTAGAAAAAAAAGCATACAACTCCAGAGGGGTGGGAGCTGTGTGCCCGAACGAGATCCCCCACTGTCTCAGCAAGGCAAGGACTGGAGCCAATACTTTGGTGAAGGGGCCAAGGCCGGGCTGAAAGGAAGGGCCACAAACTGGAAATGTTCTCCCCTCCACTGCAAAGTGCAGAAAGCGCAGGGCAAATTGGGACATACAGGTATGCAATCCCCCTGATGGAGCGAAGCCAACACTGAATGTATAGACTCCATTTTGCACTTCGGAACCTTGATGAAAGCATTGAGGGCCTTGAGATCCAGAATCAGATGAACACCATCCTTTTTCATAAAGAGCTTTGAATAGAAGCCCCTGCATCTTTCAGACGGTGGAACTGGAACAACTACCCCCATGTGGAGCAGATTCTGAACTGACAACCAAAGATCAACAGATGCCCTAGGGACAGGCGAAGATCACAATTCAAGGTAAAGCGCTGCTTTGGAGGCAAAACTAGCTCCCCACCCATAGAACACCATAACTAAACTAGAACTTTGTGCTGCAGTATTTGCTGTTGAGCTAGCAGAGCTTCTTACCTCAGAAATGGACATTAACCTCAAAGATGTTGAATTCCACACTGACAGCAAGGAACTTTCAGACTGCATCTACAAATGAGACAAGACAATTCTATACTCATTATAACAACAAAGTGCTAAGGATCAGGAGATCCACCTGCCCAACACAATGGCGCCATGTCCCCATGGCTCACAATCCTGCAGACCACACTACAAGAGCTACCGCAAGTAATCCTAAAAACACAACATGGTCTACAGAGCCTGCTCTTTTGTTCGACACAGGACAGACTGTCCTCCAGAGTAACACATTTGAGCTGGTGGATGCAGACTCAGATGCCGGGGTCCGTTCTGGGATCTTCATGTTTCAAGAAGTGAAATCAGGCAGTCAACTCAAATCCCACAAATTACAAAAGACTTTCAACCTGGAATCCTTTCCTGTGAGTTGTTTTTGTTTGCCTCATTCACATCAAAGGAAACTTAGAGAGTCAACAAACTCCTCAAAAAAAAAAGAAAGTCATTCCTCAGACCAGTTTCTGAACTGGTCTTGTTATATCAAAAAATGGTATCAGTTGATAGCAGGTGGGGCCCACAGCCATGGAATTTATTGACTTGCTTACCTGCCTTTTTAAAATTAGCCACAAGATGGTGCTATAGAGAAACATTTCTTTTACAACAGAACGCACTGTTTTTCTATGGTAAGTTCTCAGCCCATGAAGAAAGAAACAAATGTATGGAACCAAGGAGAAGAGAATCTGATGCCATTCTGAGTGCATGTCTGGAGTAAACACCCAGATTCCCCTTATGGCAGCATCGCTGTTAGGAATGGAATGGTTTCTCTGAATATTTGTGAGCTATCACTTTATTTAGATTTTCATATGCGGATTGTATGTTTTCATGTTCTTTTTCACCAGTTTCACCTACCCTGTTTTGTTAATAAAGCTTCAAGATTTCATCCAGTCTGGCTTATTTGCAGAATAGGGGGGTTTAGCTGCATATCGAGCTATACACAGTCCACTGGGCAATGTGTAGCAGGGACAGGACAGGCTCAACTGATCACTTTCCAGTATGCAAATAAACTTTCATTTATTTGCACTTCCACCTTTGGCCGCTCCGAGTGACACCACACCTCGGGACGCCCCTGAAGGGTATAACTCATATTTAAACTGTGTGTATAACACTACATTTCCACCTGGCACAGACTGTCCTTGTATTTTGCGCAGTCCCATTACATCAGTGTATATGGCAAGCATGCAGCGCTAGTATAATAAATTGGCAAATAAACATACATATGTTTGGAACAGATTTACATAATTTCTCCACATGCAACCATTTTTTTTCTTTGTATGCACTCCCGATTTGTTCCTCTTTTTTTAGAGAATTAGTACGCTGCATCTATGTATCTATGTGGTACCTTATCCGTCCATAGTCCACTACAGGGGCGGACTGGCCCATCGGGCACTCTGGCGCCGCCCAAGGGCCCGTGGCCAGTAGGGGGCCTGTCACCCAGGGCCAAAACTAGGAGGGGGAGGGCATGTGACTGACCGCTCTGGAAATCAGAATCCTACCACGGAACGATCAGGAGGGTCGTATTGAGAGGACCTTGCCATTCTGTCACTTCCCCCAACATCAAGGAAACAGGAGAGAGGCCGCTCCCCTCAGCCAAGCCAGCAGTGGCACATGAAAGGAAGGGCAGCTGGCACTGGAGGAAGATGCAGTCATCTGCCTCAAAGCCTCAGAGTGGTGAGTGAAATATATTTAACTGTACATTGTATGTAAATAAGGAGAAAAATATTTTCTTTATAGAAATAAATATTGTTCAGCTGAAAATGTTATTAATTTTGTTCTTATATGATGTTCCCGGAGCCCAGTGTTGTGTACAAGTATAGTAATAGAACAGTACTGCATTCTTTATTACGGCACTCTGCATTCTTTATTACGGCGCTCTGCGTTCTTTATTACCGTGCTCTGCGTTCTTTATTACCGTGCTCTGTGTTCTTTACTACCTTGCACTGCGTTTTTTTTATCACCGTGCTCTGCGTTCTTTAATACCGTGCTCTGCATTCTTTACCACCGTACTCTGCCTTCTTTAATACCATGCTCTGCGTTCTTTAATACTGTACTCTGCGTTCTTTAATACCGCGCTCTGCGTTCTTAAGTACCGTGCTCTGCGTTCTTAAGTACCGCGCTCTGCGTTCTTTACCACCGTGCTCTGCGTTCTTTACTCTTTGTGTGATCTCACCTATGAAAACCCTTTCTGAGTGTCATCTGCACCATGTGTATAGTTCCATGTTTAGCGATCAGCAGGGCCGTAGCTAGGAGGCGCGTCTCTGTGCATGAAGGTAGGGGCACTTTGAGGCTATTTCAAGCCTTCCTTGTATTGAGAAAGGCCCAGCTGAGCCACAGAGGAGGTTCAAATGTACCTCCATGGTGGATCAGTGTCTTTAGAACCGCTTCTGTGCTCACTACTTTTGGTTCGGCGTCGCCCCTCCTCATCCACCATGGAATGTAGGCTTAAAATCACTTAATTCAAGTCTCTCCTCCATGACAGATTAGAAGGGGCAATGCTGGGAAAATAGAAGTGATCCCAGAAGCGGCTCTTTAATTAACCACTTAAAGTCCACGGTGTTGAACCCCCTTCCTGTCCAGGCCATTTTTCAGTGTTCAGCGCTGCGGTACTTTGACTGACAATTTTTTTGCTAAAATATAAGAGACGAGGTCACGTCGGGTAAATAGACACCAAACATGTCAAGCCTTAAAATTAAAACCTAAAAAAACTACAATACCCAAAAAATGGCCATAGGCGACGCTTTAAAAGCTTTTACCGCTCATGAGTTTAGTGTTATCAGTGATCGATGGAATGATTGCTCTCACTCCCACGTTTGAGACAATATGTAACATGTATAGCGCAATTGTCATTTTCGCACGCTGGCGCATCGAACGTGTATTTACGTTTATATGTGTGTAAATGTGGGGGTGGGGACTCAAAATACTTTTTTATATAGGACTCATTTTTTAAAAACTTTTTTTGTTTTTTATTTACACTTATTGTTAATGCTATCACATAGGGGGATAGCAATCTCCCTATGTGATAGCACAGGTACACTGACAGGTCCTCTTTATGGAGACATTAGGGGTCTCGAAGACCCCTAATGTCATTTGGGGACACCAAAAGAAGCTGTCAGTCATCTGGCTATAGCAGCCAGATGACTGACAGGTGAATGCAGAAGTGATGAAATACACATCACTTCTCAACACAGTCCGATATAAATAAACAGTTTTTATTTAATCCAGCGGTAACAGAACAAAACGGTAAAGCAAAAAGGCTTTCCTCAGCAAACATCAAACATAAAGATAACGTCCTTCAATAAGATTGCACTGCGTAGTGCGTTTAGGTGATCTCACCAAAATAGAGTCCACTTGCTTCTGAGCAGCCACACACACAGACCTTTCTGTCTGTCTCTCAGCTTCCCCCTTCCTCTCTCACCTGTGTTAACTTTTAACAGGAAGGGCTATAGGGGAAGTACCTCCCCTCCCAAATTAACCCCTTCTTTGCTCTCAGCCATGCTTACTCTCAACATATCCCCCCCCCCGTCCTTGGCCATGGGCCTAGACAAAATGACAATAGACCTGGGAAAGGGCGTCTGCATTCTGATGTACTTTCCCCGGTCTATGCAATACTTTAAATTTAAAGTCCTGAAGGGCAAGGAACCATCTAGTGATTCCGGTACTTTAAATTTAAAGTCCTGAAGGGCAAGGAACCATCTAGTGATTCTGGAGTTCCTATACTTGTTCTGTGCCATCCAAGTAAGGAGGGGCATGGTCTGACACCGGCTCGGCCCAACAGGTAGTATCGGAGCGTCTCCAGAGCCCATTTGATGGCGAGACATTCTCTTTCCACAATGGAATAATTTTTGTCGGCCGGAGGGAGCTTCCGGCTCAAATATACAATTGGGTGTTCTTCACCCCTCAACCACCTGCGACAAAACCGCACCCAGTCCCAGTTTTGAAGCATCAGTCTGGACCAAGAACTCCTCTCGAAAGTTCGGGGCTACGAGGACAGGTTCTTGGCACAACGCCTGCTTTAGCTTGCAAAACGCAGCTTCTGCCTCACCAGTCCAATGGATCATTGTGGACTTATTTCCTTTTGTGAGGTCTGTCAGAGGTGAGGCCAGGCTAGCAAAATTAGGAAAAAATCTCCGGTAATATCCCACAATTCCCAGAAAAGAACGCACCTGTTTTTTCGTAAGAGGACGGGACCATTTTTGAATAGCCTCCACTTTGTTCAATTGGGGTTAATTCAGTCCTCGACCTACCACATAACCCAAATAGCGGGCCTCT
>NW_017308109.1:128087-137439 GCF_000935625.1 Nanorana parkeri | reverse complement strand
TTGCTGGGACTCACCCATTAAGAAAGGGGCCAGTACATCTGGCAGTCCTTCTCGTGTGGCCATTCGCTCAAAGAGCGAAAGATAAGCCTCCACACTGTCTGCTGGGGTCATCTTTTGCAGAGCCTGCTGCACAGCCTTCCGAGGGTTACTTGGTGTTTCTCCAACCTCCTGGACCCTTCTGATTTGCTGCGTCACTGTGGTTTGTAATGCTGCGATCTGTTCAGCCAGCAGGCGATTGGTCTCCTGTTGTGCTGCAACTGCCTGTGCACTGATCTGCTGTTGAGCCACTGTGGCTTGTACTAGGCACTTAACCAGCTCCTCCATTTCTTTTCCTGGGGGTTGCAACGCTTGTGCAGTCTTTACCCAGGACATCCGACTGGCGTGTACCCCTCAAAGTGCCCGCATTCTCCACCAATTGTGGGGAACCCCAGGGGTACACATGCGTCTTCAACACAGTCCGATATAAATAAACAGTTTTTATTTCATCCAGTGGTAACAAAACAAACAGCTTTCTTCAGCAAAACGGTAAAGTAAAAGGCTTTCCTCAGCAAACATCAAACATAAAGATAACGTCCTTCAATAAGATTGCACTGCGTAGTGCGTTTAGGTGATCTCACCAAGATAGAGTCCACTTGCTTCTGAGCAGCCACACACAGACCTTTCTGTCAGTCTCTCAGCTTCCCCCTCCTCTCTCACCTGTGTTACCTTTTAACAGGAAGGGCTGTAGGGGAAGTACCTGCCCTCCCAAGTTAACCCCTTCTTTGCTCTCAGCCATGCTGACTCTCCACAATACATAGATATAGTTTGAGCACTACCACCAATAGGATATTGAACCTTTAAGAATTTGGTTGGTATTTGGAGGATACCAAATCTCGGCACATTATTTATTTATCTCCACACATTATTTATAAGTCTAGAACCCCTGTACACTTTATATTGTTGTCACAGGTCCTGTTGCAGATTCTTCCTGTATGGCAAAACCATTATGACTTCCACTAATTATCAACAAATCCTAGAGCCAAATGTCGCAGACAGTGAAGAGACTGAACATATAATGACATATGGACATATAAAGCCAATATTGGGTAAACTGACAGTTCTAATTCAGATCAGCAAAAATAACGTTATATAGAGATTTTATTTTATTTCTTTTCTAGTGCAAAAACCTGGAGGGACACAGCTTAAACTGCTCATGACTTTTCCAGATTATGGACAAGCTCTCTTCAAACCCAAGAAGTGAGTATTGAAAAAATATGTATCAGCAGAAAGAAGAAATGAAAACATGTTGTGCATCACAAATCTACAGTACTAGAGAAGTTAAGATAGCAATTGATCACAATGTCGTCCTCAAATCCGTCTCGCACTGCACAAGTGACCTTACTCTCACTGATCCCAGATTCCCTTTCTAAGGTTAAAAGGGTATTCTACAATCAGGGGCGTAACTAGAACTCACAGGGTCCCATAGCCAAATTTTATATGGGCCCCAACACCCTCCTCCGCAACCTACCCCCAGAACATGTTCCCGTGCCTGCGCCGTCTTTGTAGTTACGCCACTGGTCAGAGGGCACAGTGCTGGGTATAATGAGGGGTATAGTCAGGGGGTACAGTGCTGGGTATAATGAGGGGTATAGTCAGGGGGTACAGTGCTGGGTATAATGAGGGGTATAGTCAGGGGGTACAGTGCTGGGTATAATGAGGGGTATAGTCAGGGGGTACAGTGCTGGGTATAATGAGGGGTATAGTCAGGGGGTACAGTGCTGGGTATAATGAGGGGTATAGTCAGGGGGTACAGTGCTGGGTATAATGAGGGGTATAGTCAGGGGGTACAGTGCTGGGTATAATGAGGGGTATAGTCAGCGGGTATAATGAGGAGTATAGTCAGAGGGCACAGTGCTGGGTATAATGAGGGGTATAGTCAGAGGGCACAGTGCTGGGTATAGTCAGGGGGTACAGTGAGGGGTATAGTCAGGGGGTACAGTGAGGGGTATAGTCAGCGGGTATAGTGGGGGGTATAGTCAGAGCGCACAGTGCTGGGTATAGTCAGGGGGTACAGTGAGGGGTATAGTCAGCGGGTATAGTGAGGGGTATAGTCAGAGGGCACAGTGCTGGGTATAGTCAGGGGGTACAGTGAGGGGTGTAATAGAATTGGGTACAGGTAGAGTATGGGAATTAATCTTTTACAGTCAATAGAGGGTGTGATGAGAGTAGATGGCAAAAAGGCAGTGAAGATGTGACTGTCACAAGCAGATGGGATCGCTGTGCGCACACACAGCCGTCTCTCCTACACACAGACACACACTGTCACTCACCGATCTTGCCAGGATGCCACCAGAATCCACACTGCCACAAGGTACGGGGTCTAAACCATGTGCCATTCGCAGCGCACCAACTGCAAGACATCCCCCGCCCCCCTTACCGCCCATCCTCATGATAAACGGCAGTGCCTGTGTCCCCGGTCTCTCCTCCGACCCCCGGCCGAGCCTATCTGCAGGGGCAGACCCGGAGCAGAACTCCACGCGACCCTGTTAATCTTGCCCTGGACCGGGCCCACCTCTGATCCGGGCCCCATAGCGACCGCGTGGGTCGCTATGGCGGTAGTTACGCCATTGTCTACAATATTTTCTCAATGCAGCCAGAGCTGTGATCCTGCGACACTGGAAATCGCAATCCGCCCTGTCAGTGCCGGAATGGGTTGCAGAACTTAATCAATTGATGCACATGGAGGCAGGGCCGTAGATAATTTTTATTTCTCTAGCAGACAGGTTTGAAAAAATATACCAGCCATATCATTCCTAAACCAATCCTTTACCCTGAGCAATATCGATTTTGTTGTTTGACACTATATTGATAAAAACCATGTTTTAAAAGGACTTATAATTGGTACCTACCAATTCACACAAACCACTTAGTATACACTTATTGGGATTTTTTTACCAAAAACTTTTAGAAAAATAAATTTTGGCCTAACTTTAGGAAGAAATTTGATTTTATTTGATATTTTGTATAACAAAAAGTAGAAAAAATAATTTTTTCCCCCCCACAATTTTTGTTTTTTTTTCCATTTATATATATAAAACAAAATAATAATAAAAGCCCAGCAGTGATCAAATAGCACCAAAAGAAAGCTCTATCTGTGTAAAAAATTAGGTGCCTGGGGGCAGGTCTTTCATTAGCGCCCCCCCCCCAAATCAATCCATAGTTCAATGCTGTAGACCAGGGGTGCCCATTAGGTCGATCGCAAAGCGATCACTGGTAAATCGCGATGTCCTGTCCTCCCGCCGTGGGGCATCTCCTCTGGATCCTTGCTGCTCTCCCCCATCTGTATGCAGCGGGAATCCGAGGAGAAGTAAAGGAAGCGCTGAAGACGGCGGGGGGGGCGGGGCGGAGCACAGCAGCATGGCCGAGCAGTGAGGAGAGAGACGATTGGCAAGGATCTGACAACCGGCGGCTCTCTCTCTCTCCTCACCACTCGACCATGCTGCTGTGACAGCGGCTACCTTCACAGCTCCCCCCGCAGCTGAAGTGCTTCTTTCACTTCTCCTCGAACCCCATCTGCCTCTGTGTGCGTGGCCGAGTGGGGGAAGATCGGTACATATCAGTGATATGTACCAATCCTCTGTGCAGGACAAACACTAGAGCGATCAACTGATCACTCCAGTGTTTGTAAATAACTTGGGACACATAGTACATCACTTCCTGTTCATCACTTCCTGTTCATTCATGAGTTCCTCAATGGGGAGTAGCACTCTGTACAGAGGCTCCGCCCCATTCAGAAACTGGATGATAGTAAAAAGTTTCTGAATGAATGGGAAGCCTCTGTGCTTTCCATTCATTTAGAACAGAGACTGCAGAAAAAGAGATTGAGGACTTTGTGTCCTCGATTTCTTTTTCTATTTTAAAAGGGAAATGTCAGGGGTCTGTAATTTTAAAAAATACAATTAAATAAGAAATAATACAAAATAAATAAAAAATGGTAAAAAATTAAAAGAAAATCCTGGAGGCAGGGCGCTGGGTGATGTCACACGCCTGTTTGGGGGGGGGCAAGTTTTTTTTTTTGCCTCGGGCGCAAAAGGAGCTAGCTACAGCTATGCTCCTGCGGTGCTCGTGTGGCTGCCGGCTGAATGTGTTAGACGGCGCAGACGGAAAGGGGCAGGACACCTCTCCCCGTGTGCAACGTCAGCCACATTCGGCCACACGAGCACCGCGGGAGGACAGGACGCCAGCGCCTCTAGAACGCACTGAAATGCAAGCCTGCCGACTCCCTGCGTATTGAAGTCAATGGCACCGCAGCCATGCCCCCCAACCACAGTGCGATAGTCCGCACCCGAAACGCAAGCACATTAGTGCCTGCATTCCGGTCCATTGGGATCTGCAAAAATAATGCTTGCAGCATTTTTGCAGATCGCACTGGACTGGAACGCAGGCACATTAAGGGGGTTAAACCCCCCTATCCCCCTTATCTACGCCCCTGCATGGAGGAATTGACGGCTCAGTTATATGATAGCAACAAGAAATTCATTTATAACAGGACTCTGGGTTCTCAATCCCTTTTTCTATTTTAAAAAGGGAAATATCAGGGGTCTGTTGAGACCCCTAATATTTCCCTGAAGCCCCCAACAGTAAAGTAAAAAAAAAAAGAATATTTAATAAAAATAAACATAAAAGATTAAAAAAAATGATAGTTTTCTAAAAAATAAATATAAATAACATATTACATTTTTTTTGAAAAGGTTAGAAAAAAAAAACATTTTCATTTCAGTGCACCTCTAATTGTAACAGTATTTTGAATCATCATTTGTAGTACCGTGCAGAAACAAAGGCAAACATACAGTATATCCTTCGCAAATACAGATAAGTTGGTCACATCAATGAACTTGAAATGTATTTCCACTTCTGCAGTCAAATGTGAGAAAAATATAAAGTACAGTAGGTGTTATCCCAATTTGGCTACAAAAGTGGAAATACAGTTTAAGATCAATATTAGAGCTGTGGCTGCCCCTGTCAACACCAAAAGTTGATTAAAAATGGACTGAGCCAGATGGAAAATTCTCCATCGAACAGTGACTACATTCTAACAAATGCAGTTACTTTTCAGGTAATTAGGAATCTGCCGGTGCTGCGGCTGTCTGAATACAAAAACTAGCAGGGAGATCCCAGCATCCATGCAGTTTAGCATGGAGGGGAAACCAAATTATTTTCTCTCATTTAGCTTACGGGGTGACTGATATTTTTTATTCCTCACTGAACTAAGTTACCTGGCATGGAATAGAGATGTGCTTTAACCAAAATTGGAAAATTATTGATTGTGCTTTGAGATTAAAACTGATATGTAACATACTACAAAATAACATTGTTGATATTATGGCACTATGTGGGAGGGTAAGGCTACATCTACATGTTAAATTAAGATGGTTTTAAAGAATCTTTTTAAATATGTCTAAATAAAGCTTGTTATGTTTATACACATTTCACTTGACATCCTTGGGGTGCCTAAAAAGTCCAGGTCTATTTTTTTCTTATTTTTTTCTATTTTTTACAAAATTGCAGTTTTGCTAGTTTTGATATAAAATACTGTTTTCTTTAACTGTAGACAATTATTTCTGAAATCTGGGCAGATATGAAAGACACTAATTACTCTTGCTATGGACATTGACAATTCTATACTTATAAATTACCTTCCTGGTCTTTTTCAGTCTATTGAGCCATTAATTAGCTGATTCTTCCTGAAATGTTAGGCATTCATGTACTGTCTTCTACCCCAAGGAAGCCTTGTTGCCTTACCCTATTATGTTAATTTCCATACCTTACCTGTATGCTTTTAAAACTAACAAAATGTTGTAAAAGAAAGATGCAGTTTAATGCAGTTAGGGATCACCAATAAACCATTAAATGTATGTTTTTATGTACCTGAATTTGACTTGCCGAAAGGAGAAGAAATCAGAGTGAGTATAGAGATAACCACATCAGTTTGCTGCTACTGTCCTGTCAGTAGGCCTGGGTGGAGAGTGAAAACCATTGCATTTCTTCCACAGTCTATAACTGTAACAGAAAGTAGTGTAATCTGCCTGGCTGTGATGTGGGTAGTGCTGTATAAATCTCAGAACTTGGATAGACAGAAACACACAAGCTTGGAGTTCAGTTTTACATTATGGTAAAATGTTTTAGCTAGTGGCCTTCTATGTGGACTTAATGTTAAGGTGTTGCTACATTTTCTGTAGGGCTGCAACGATACCACTTTTTCAACACCAAGTAAAAGTACTTTCCCTTGCCGATACCAATTACTGATACTTTCATGTGACATTTTTTTTTAATGGGTCACTCAGACGTGCTGCCGTGTGTCTGCGGGCGTTCACTAGGGCTGTGTGTGGTCTTACCAGGGCTGCATGTGGCATCTCACCAGGGCTGCTTGCGGAGTCTCACCAAGGCTGCGTTTGGGTGTCACCGGGCTGCACTGGCTATTGCTGGGCTCTCCAGCAATACCAATTACCGATACTTTTTCCTAAAGGGACACGTGACATTTTTACTAAAACAATACAGACTAATGATTTTAGGGCAGCAATTGAGGACTACAGATCTCATCAATCAATGATTATTCAGCAATGGAGAATGGCAACAGCAATCATGGATTGTTAAGATTTGTAGTCCTCTATAGCCAGTTGCCATTCTCTATTGCATTTGATTAGCATTGTGACATACACCAATAAGAGAAGAACAATAGGCAGCTGCAGTATAAAAGTTTACTTACCTGAGAAGGAGGGTATGGCAGGTTTCAGAAGGGTTGCGGGGGTCATTTAAAAGTGCAGTGGTGTGTCTGCAGGCGTTCACCAGGGCTGTGTGTGGTCTTACCAGGGCTGGGTGCTGTGTGTCACCAGTACTACTTCACATCTCACCAGGCCTGGCATGGGGGTCTCTCTAGGGCTGCATTCGCGTCTCACTAGGGCTGCATATGGGTCTCTCGAGGGCTGCATTTGGATCTCACCAGGGCTGCATTTGGCTCTCACCAGGGCTGCATTTGGCTCTCACCAGGGCTGCGTTTGGGTCTCACCAGGGCTGCGTTTGGGTCTCACCAGGGCTGCGTTTGGGTCTCACCAGGGCTGCGTTTGGGTCTCACCAGGACTGCATTTGGGTCTCACCAGGACTGCGTTTGGGTCTCACCAGGACTGCGTTTGGGTCTCACCAGGGTTTCATTTTGGTCTCACCAGGGCGTCATTAGGGTCTGAACAGAGCTGCATGTGGAGCTCTACAGGGCTGTACTTGCTATTGCTTGGCTATTGCTACCGGCTACTTGGCTATTGCTTGGCTCTCCAGGGCTGCATTTGGGTGTTGCCAGGGCTGCTTGCAGTATGTGCGGCTCTCCAGGGCTGTACTGTGGGGTGCCGGGCGTTGGGCTAAAGGGCAGGTGTGGGGCTTGTGCTGTGCCTGTCTCTGGAAGGAGGAAGAGGAGGAGATGTGCGGCCAGACTGGCACTGCAAAAGACAGCTATTGCGAGGTCCCCAGCAGGCTGTCTGAGGTCCCCAGCAAGCGTGGGAACTAAGGCAGCCAAACTAGTTAAAACATTTAAGGGGCCAGTATTGGCCTTTTAGAATCAGGGCATTTTTACGAGTAAAAGTACTCATGAAAATGCCCTGTATCAGCCCAAATACTGATACCAGTATCGGTGCAGCCCAAATTTTATGCAGGTGAATTGGGAAATATCACACTAGGTAAAGCACAAAAATACCATATTTTTCGCTCCTTAAGACGCACCTAGGTTTAGAGGGAAAAAAGGTCTGTTTTTTTTTTTTTTTAAAGTTGTGCGGCTGTGCGTGGCTCCACCAGTTACATCGTCCATAACGTCTGCCATCTTTTTTTTTATATATATGCGTGTTTTCGCAAGGGCAGGGGACTTTAATTTTAGGGGGGATTTTTAAAGGAGAACTATGAGGTGAGTGAAAATCACTTAGCCTCATAGTTCGAGCCGACGTGTGAATATGAAACTGTCACATGTCGGCTCAATAGATTGGGAAGTGAGCGAACACATACCATCACTCTTATATAGGTTTAAGTAAAAGGATCTGCGCTATTAGAGAAATAGGGCTAAAGTGTTTAAGTGCTAATCCTAAAGCTGCTATGAAAATAGTATATGTGATGTGCAAGTAATAACTCAGCGCTATAGGTAAATTATAATGCTTCCATAAAGAAATAAATGTAGATGTAAATTATTCTTTGTTACGAAACGAAAAGATATATATATCCACCAAATTGGTGGAGTTAATACCTCCTCAAGGTGTATATATATATATATATATATCTTATCTGCCCCTTGATGCGTTTCGTCACCTGACGTCTTCTGAAGGTCAACAGATCTGTTGACCTTCAGAAGACGTCAGGTGACGAAACGCATCAAGGGGCAGATCTTTTCACTGTTTAGTAAGCGCTATGCTATGCTAGTGGCTTTCATGTGAGAGTTTTTATTCTGTTGACCTTCAGAAGACGTCAGGTGATGAAACGCGTCAAGGGGCAGATCTTTTCACTGTTTAGTAAGCGCTATGCTATGCTAGTGGCTTTCATGTGAGAGCTTTTATTCTGTTTTTTCTATTTGGCCGGCCGATGCTTTGAAACTTCGATGTAAGTTGCTACTTTTAAATAAATATTCATTGTTGGATGTACCACACCATGAGGGTTGTTTCTTCTCTCCCATAACCCTAATAAAACAATGATCGGGATCGTATATAACCGCTGTTGTCCACGGATGAGAGAAGCCGGCATCTGCTTTCAACAGAGAGCCGGGACCTCCACGAGACTGCAAGGGAGAAGCGCCTGAAAGTGTTCTGTCTGCTGTCGGGTGAACTTGAGGGAATCGGAACGGGAGATCAGAAGTCCTTCGCTCCTGAGTGATTATGCTATATATACTCACCGACTCTGGTGAGTACCGATTACCTGGGGGGACAGCTGATTGGAGGATCGGATTTAAAAGAACTTTATATTTGTTTTTTCGTTTGCTTGGAGGACCGGATTTAAATGAACTATATTTTTATTTAGTTTGCTTATTTATTACCTTTTGATTTATCCATCACTTGGCTATCATTATCACTTTTATCGTATATCCAAACTGGTTTCTCATTTTGCTATTATCTGTTATTTGTTAATCCTCAAGGTGGTGCTCGGGAGGCCCCAGCGGGCGTCCCTCTAACATGCCTGATTAGAGGGCCGCATCTACCTGGTCCAGCCAGGCTGGATCGCCTTGGTATGCTGGATCAGGCAGACGCGGCCCTCTAATCAGGGGCTGTAGAGTAAGCCACTGGCTAATCAGGAAGCAAATCAGGAGGCCTTCCGAGGACCCCCTTAAAGACCGAGCTGCCGCCGATCGCAG
>NW_017308109.1:123158-127686 GCF_000935625.1 Nanorana parkeri | reverse complement strand
GATCGCAGAGCCGAATCGGACGCGGGCTGGCCAGCCGGGTGCAGGTGGCAGGGAGGCGGTGGAGGGAGGGAGCCACTGCAGCTACGGCCACAGCACACCCCCCTTCACAAGCAGGGTCCATGGAGCCCCCCCCACTGTCCACTAGGCCATAGGTGAGGTGACACAATTTTTAAAACAACATCCGTGGACATTTTATCCCCGGAAACATAAAATAAACCTTTTTTATATATTCACCCGATCCCTGCATCCACCAAAAGTGCAGCCTCCCGTATCCCACGCTGTTAGAAGCTGCATACAGCGTGTGCTGGTTACTACTTAAACCGGCGCCCTGTGTGCAGCTTCTGAGAAGATACGCTATTAGCGTAGCGGGAGCGATGCAAAATGCGCAGCCTGACCCTCGCTACCGGTTTAAGTAGTAACAAGCACATGCTGTATGCAGCTTCTAACAGCATGGGAGAAGGGAGACTGCGCTTGTCGGTGGATCCAGGGATCAGGTGAGTATTCCCGGAGACATAGCTTGTCTGGGGACGGTCTCCTCAAGCTGGGGACTGTCCCCAGAAATCGGGGATGAATGTAGAGCTGCAACAACTAATCGACTAAGTCGATTATAATTGATGATTGAAAAAGTTGTCAACATTTTCAATCATCGATTAATCAGCTTTCGATTAGTTGGCCCTGTTCACGGCTTCACACATGGCGCGTGTACGTGGGTAGAAGAAGTAAGGAGGAGCAGGTGTGAGGGGATGACAGCCGCCGACAGACAGGCCCGATCTCAGAAGCAAGTTGCTGGAAGACTGCTCAGGTAAGCCTGCACTTTCCCACACATGGTGCTCTATAATGTATTAATGGGATAGTGGGATTTGTATTCCTCTATAGCTGATGGTACATTGTGCTGTATATTATACCATCAGCTATAGAGGACTACAAATCCCAGCAATACATTATACACTGTATGTATAATGTATTGCTGGGATTTGTTGTATTCCTATATAGCTGGGGTATTCTGCATTGCGCTGTATAGAGGACTACAAATCCCAGCAATAATACATTATACAGCACAATGCGGAATTCCACCAGCTATAATGTACTATTGCTGAGACACAGTGGAGCCCCCACTACCCACCTGGGAGCTACCACAGAGCCACCACTAATTATTAGGGAGCCCCCATTGGCCACCACAGATCCCACACTGACCAGCAGAGAGCCCGCACTGACCACCTGAGAGCCTAATTAGGGAGCCGCCTCTGCTGCACCCGTGAAACTCTCTAGACCCCTGGTGAGAGCCCGCACAGCCCACCTGAGACCCTGGAGACATCAGGCGGAGAACCCAGAGCAACAGAGTATCTAGCTTCATATTATTCTGCATTGCTGTAACATGTATTGCTAGGATTTGTATTCCTCTATAGCTGATGCTGTTCTGCATTGCTGTATAATGGTATTGCTGGGAATTGTAGTTCTGTATAGCTGTTGGTAATTATTATTGCTGGGATTTATAGTCCGCTATAGCTGATGGTGTTCTGCATTGTTGTGTAATGTATTGCTTGAAATTGTAGTTCTCTATAGCCAATGCCATTCTTTAATGCTATATAATGTATTTCTGAGTTAGTGGCAGAACTACCAGGGTCGCAGCAGTCATGCACACGCACGGCCCTGACGAGGCATCCCTCCACTACCAGTGTGCTTTAAATTTCCTAAACCGATAAATACATTCACACTACTGTTACATGGATGGCAAAAGTGGCAGACAGGGGCGGGGAGAAGGCGCGGAAGAGGCAGAGTGGGCGGGGGGGCCAAGTTGCTGCACCATGGTCCTCTGGGTTGTACTTGCCCCCTGGGCTAAAAGTTGCCAGTCAGCCCCTGCTGGCTACTGCACCCACCCACTGCCTGCTGTCTTTCAGCAGAGGAGGGACCTGAAGTTCTCCATCAGGTCCACCTCTGTTGATTGACAGCAGGCAGTGGGCGGGTGCAATAGCCATAAACGAAAAAGAGCGCCTCCATAGTGTAAAAACAAATATTTAATTATAAAAGTATACAGCTTGTATTCTACTTACAAAAAGTCAGTAGTAAAAAGGCAAATAGGAAATAACAGGAATCAAATCTTCTAGCAGGGGAAGTCTGAAACGTATGTATGTTGTCAGCGTCCACTGCCCCTGTGAGATCAAAGGCTTACGCGTTTCTGGGGCACGCCCCCTTTAAGGTAAAGAGAAACCTCCGACAGTCTGTGAGCTTCCTCCATGTGTCGTCTACTCAACCCTCCTCTCCTGTCCGCACAATCGTTCTCCATTCCAGCAGCTGACCGCAATAGCCAGCCTGTTCTGCAATTTAAAAGAGCCAATAACAGGTTGGCTATTGCGGTCAGCTGCTTACCGCCTGTAGGGAGAAACCACTGACAGTCTGTGAGGCTGCAGTGGAGAGAACGGGATGGGCAAAGACTGTGCTGCTTTGCGCTAGCGCCGGGACTGGGTACACTGTCAGCTCCCCCGCCTCAGCTTTCACACACACACACATCACCCTGCGGGAGCCGCTGAACGCGTGTGGTGTCTGACAGCTGAGGCGGCGGGGCTGTTGGCGCAGGAGATTGTCCAGATCTGGGGGGGAATATTCGCTCCATGAGACGCACTGACATTTTGCCCACCTTTTGGAGGGAAAAAAAGTGCGTCTTAAGGAGCGAAAAATACGGTAATTAAAATTCTAAGGGGACCTTTAACTGGGGATTTCTTGCAAAACGTTATCTGTACAACAGTTGCTTCTGTTTTGACATGGACATGACACTGAATATTTAAAATGTGGGGTGTATCTTAAAAATGCATTCAAGTACCTTAACTATTAACAAAAATGTTACATCTTTGTGCATCAATCAGCTGTAGAACGTCAAATCATCTCTAAATTGGTTCTGACACTGTCCTTCCGTCTGGATGGTGGCTACTTCTGATCCTCATTGTCCCTGTGTGTGTTGTAAAGTAGCCACTGTTCCAATCTCCCTCCCGTCATAGACTATAACTTCAATACAAATTAGTTAACTAATCATGAGTTTGTAAACTTGGGGTGGTGGCTAAATTACAACACACACAGGGACCATGGGGAACAAAAGTAGTCACCCTCCAGAAGGAAGGACAGTGTCAGCAAGAATTCAGAGATGATTTAAGGATCTACAGCTGAGTGATACACATAAGCTACATTTTTATTAATAGGGTACTTGAATGCATTTTTAAGATTTAACTCCTAAGTTTAGTGTCATTTTAAAGAAGAACTCTAGGCAACATTTTCATTAACCTTTGCAGTGGGGCTACCCCCGCACTGCAAGGGTTAACTGTTCGTTTTTGTCTAGGGAGAAAAATAAAAAGGATATACTTCTTCTTCTTCTGAGCTGGCTTGTTCTTGCACTGTTCCCTTAGAAGAATCTTCCCTATTTGCAATATCTTCCCCATCTCATGAATTTGTCCATTATTTGTTTCACCTCCATGTCAGAAATCTTCCTTCTCCACTGTGCCTCTGTTTCTCATAAATCTCTCTGCTGCTTTACACTCTTTCAGAAAACTTTTCTTACTCTCATGTAACCCCCATCTTCCAAATCTTCTCTCTTGTCCCATCCTCATTTCTTCTTCTTCTCCTCCCTAGTCTTATAAATCTTCTCTCATAAGCCACTCTCAGCAGTCGCACTTCTAAAAACTCTCTGCAATAAAACTGAATAAACTTGCGACCTGCTGTACTGCTACTACACATTCATGAACCCATATAACACTAGGTTGATAATTCAGTCGCACATTGCGCCTGAATTCTGTGTTGCGACAGGTTTATTGTTGCAGAATATATGACTACAATCATAAATTCCCCCCAGTTTATAGGACGTGAGGATGCTGAGGGACATACCATTGCTGCAGCGTAGGAGGATACAGGCTGGAGAGAGCGCTGTGACAGCTGGCCAGATCCAAGGTTCAGGTGAGTATAACTTTTTTATTTTCCTCCCTAGATGAAAAGAAGCAGGCAACCCTTGCAGTGCGAGAGTAGCCCCATTTTTTATTAAGAGGGTTAATAAAAAATGTTTAAGCTATATATGAAAAAGATAAATTGGTGGAAACTATTAAAGATCTTTGTACACAGGCAGCTAGATTCTTAGTAGATAACAGTGTTTGGTGGTATTGTGTAATACAAATATTATGATTGAAAAAGACTGAAAATAGCCCTTCTCAGTTTTGCTTTGTATTGACTAATATTTTATTATCCATGTATATCACTTTTTTTTTTACTCTGTACAGACAGGAACGTGATCAGGAGACACCCCCAGATTTCTTCTACTTCTCAGATTTTGAAAGGCACAATGCTGAGATTGCAGCTTTCCACCTGGACAGGTATATTAAAAAAGCCAGTTTTACTAATGCTTTACATCTATATGTAAAAATTAGAGGTGCACCGAAATGAAAATTTTAAAACCGAAACTAAACCAAAATGAAAAATTTTAAAAAATATTTTATTTTTATTTATTTTTTAGAAACTTTTACATTTTTTATATTTTATTTTTATTTATTTA
>NW_017308109.1:93023-123002 GCF_000935625.1 Nanorana parkeri | reverse complement strand
AAACATTATATATATATATATATATATATATATACACACACACACATATATTAGAGGTGCACCGAAATGAAAATTTTAAAACCGAAACTAAACCAAAATGAAAAATTTTAAAAAATATTTTATTTTTATTTATTTTTTAGAAACTTTTACATTTTTTATATTTTATTTTTATTTATTTAATTTTATTTTTTGCTTTACCTTTAGGGGCTTCGGGGAAATACAAGGGGTCTAAAACAGACCACTGATATTTCCCTTTTAAAATAGAAAAAGAGATTGAGAACACTCTTTTTCTGCAGACCCTGTTATAAATGAACAGGAATCTTCTATACTGAGTGTTCCTATTCATTCATAACTTGTGGACATAGTATGTTTACCTGTTTTCCTCTATAGCGCCGGCTCCTGTCACAGGTGGAGTGATATTAAATGCACTAGACGTGATGAGGAAGCAATAGTGAAAGTGCGCTTCGCTCATTCTGGCCAGCGATAGGTTAGCAAATTGCTCTTGGAAAGGTACGGCACCCCTGATCACCATATTTTTGTACATGAATAAGTGTGTATTGTTGTACATTAAAAAATATTTGATTTTTTTTCCACAGCTTGTCTACATGCACTACAGTCATAGCAAGCTGCATGTGTTTTTATAGGGCATGTTGTAATTGGTGAGGGTGCTCTCCGCACACCTTTCAGCAGTCCCGGCCAGTAGAGATGAGGTGCTTGCAGTAACTCCCACGGATGGCACCGTGTAATGCACAAAGTAGAAAGAATAGGTTACCAGCACTCAAAATGATTTCAAATAGATAAGTCCTTTTTATTGGACATACGTGTCACAATAGTCAAATGGCTATTTGACTATTGTGACACGTATGTCCAATAAAAAGGACTTATCTATTTGAAATCATTTTGAGTGCTGGTAACCTATTCTTTCTATTTTTTATAGGGCATATCTCCTAATTTTTGCTGGCTTAAATTGATTTTTTTCACAGTCTGCCCACATGCACTTCACTGATAACTGGCTGCATGTGTTGTGCACAAGGCAACTTTCCTACTTGTTGCTGGCTGCAGTTTTTCTATTTAAAATATATTTTCTTAAAAAAAAGTATAATATTTATTTGGCAATGTGCATCAGAACAGAATCTTACCTTTTTCTTTGGGAGAGCATGGGACAGGGTGATTAACAGGCAGGAGATTGTGGGAGTCAGGGACAGAGCATTGCCACTCCAAAACACAAAGTTATATCAGTATCACCAGCTCTTAAAGCTTACATTATATAAGATATTAGTGGTTAAGTTTACATCTGTTTTAACAAACTCTGCTCTAGTTTTAGTGCTGGAGTATATCTTCTATGTGCCCTGCCTTTGTGCATAGATCTGTAGACCCAAAAATTAATTTTAAGGACCAACAATAACTGATTGATGGCTTCAAAAGTAAGCACCTTAGCTACCTATTAATGTGGGGTCATTCCCTTTTTATTTTTGCATCTTTTGACAAATAAAGTGCAAAAATAGTGTGCACATAAACCAGCTCTCATTACATCACTCAGATTCATTCAACCCCGTTATCCCTATAGATAAAATTAGGCACACACTGGTTAGGCCTATTATTCCTGATTAAAACCTCTCCTGCTGCTGTCCATTTCCATTCTCTCACCTACAAGGTGTGATTTCTCATATCTATTACGTCTGCGAGGCCAGTGTTTGAGCCGGTAGCATTATCTTGCAAGGAACCCATTTTTTTTTTTTTTTCCTAGGAACAAGGTGGGGTTTAGGCCCAAGACAGTCCTTTTTCAAAATTAGTACCCAGTTTGCATTGCCATCCCTGTCAATGTTTGCTTTACCAGGGTAGGGCAGCCTTACAAGGAATAGCAATATAAATGTAGTTAGAAATGTAAACAATTGTAAATATGTAAATAATAAAATGTTTTTAAAAAACTGTATAGACCTACCAGTAAATTTGGCCTAGCCTTGCTATTTAAACCGTTCTTCTTTTGGCCAGTTTTACACTATGTCATCTATGGTCCCTTAATTTTTGCAGTAAAACTCTTGCTTGTACTCTTTCTGTAGTGCATGTTAGACAATTCAGGCAGTCCAGCTTTTTTGTCTTCTATCATGAAAAGTTTTCATTAAAAAAATGTATATGAAAACAGCCATCAGGTGTCTTTCTCACTTCGCTGCAATATTTTGATCTATTATATTAATAGAACTAGGTTGAGTTGAGTAAAACAATTTTAGTTTCTTGTGCACCTGATTTACAGGAAGTAAAACTCCAGTTAAAGGATTGCTATGCTGTTATTTGATGTTCACTAGCTAACTTGGCAGACCGTGGTAGAAAAATAACTGTATAAGCACTTGCATGTAGATCCTGGGATCAGAGGATGGACGGCTAGTGTGGAGGATCGGCACACCCGTAGTGTGTGCCCAAATCTGGTGTGCCCAAATCTGGCTGGTGTACTGCCTGGGGACGTGCATCCAAAAAGGGAGAGAAGGCTGTAAGCGAAGAGGGGGGAATGGGAACTCAGTCCGTGGCACCGCTGTGTGAGTCCGGGAGCTGAACGGTGTGAGGGAGACTCGGCGGTGTCAGATGCAGGATGAGCTGCTGTGGCCGCAGCTGTAGATAATGGTGCTCGGTCTCTGTCAGCACAGACTGGGGCAGTGTGCGGGAGTCGGTATATGGAAATGTCGGCAGTCAGTCAGATCTGTTATGGGATGAAGGTTGTAGCGGGAAAGGAGGGCGGAGGGCAACGCGTTTCAAGGTGCCTCCTCTTTTTCAAGCTCAGATAGAACGATATAGCGCTGGCGGGAAACCGCCGGTTTAAAAGTGACAGGTGGGCGGAGCCAGGAACGATAAGCGGCAATACCCTGGTTTGAAGCTAAGAACAGGGCTGCTGGTCAGTGGTTCCCGGCGGCAAAAGTCGCCGGGAGTCTGTTTAAACAGCCCCGATGCTGGCGACGTACACTGTACGTCGTCAGTCACGAAGGAAGGACAAATAGAGAAGAGCTCACTTTATTTGATTTTATTGTTATAAATAAGAGGGGGGAAAAGTCGTACATTAAAAAAGGGGGGTACTTTATTTAAAAGGGTACTTTGGTAAAAAACATTAAAAATTGTATTAAAAGAAGAAAAGGAAGTAATTAAATAAAAATCAATGAAATAAAAATGCATTGCAGGACCATTATTGTTCATTACTCATCATGGGGGACACTCTTTTATCCTTGGTCATCATGGGAGACACTGAATGGGTGGGGGACAGATGTGTTTATTCCAGTGTATTGACACTAAAAATGGTCATGAAGGGCATTGGTTTGTAATGTTTTATATTATGGTCAGAATTTCTAGTTCTTCATTGAGTCCTGTTGGAACAAGGGTGTTGAGTCTATAAATCCAAAAAGTCTCCTGTCGACACAACCTCTAAAATCGCTCTGCTGGGGAAAACTGATCAGGAATGTGTTTAATGGCGAACACGTGTAGATCCTGAATTCGTTTGCTGTGTTTTGCGGCAAAGTGTCGGGGGAACACTATGATCGCAATCACCATCGGCGATGAAGCATCTGTGTTCACCTATCCTCTTTCTTAGAGGGCGGATGGTGCGGCCGATGTATAATAAGCCGCATGAACATTTCAGCCCATAGACCACATGGTCATGCTCGCATGTGATGAATTGTTTGATGGATAACTGTTGTTGAGATGATCTGTAAATGTGGATTGTCCGTGAGTGATGAACTGACATGTGAGACATGTGGCTACTATGCACTTTTGAGGGCTAGGAGGAGAAAAAGGGCGTATTGGCAGTGTGACAATACCACCCTCAGCCTCACCTTGCACAGAGATTTTTCAGCTCATGGAACAACAGTCTAAGGCTAGCAGACTGAGAGTGATTGTCACTGGGGTTTGTTAACTCCGAAGTTAACCCTTACACACACAAACAATAGTTGCCACCATGTGTTTTAACTGGGCGGAGGATGCCCTGGTGGCTCCTTGGGACCCTTACGATCTAATTTATCGCTTTATCTGTTGCCTCGGCTGCTGCGACGGATCGCGGCCGAAGACGTCCCCGTTATCCTCATGGCTCCGGATTGGCCGCGGAGAGCGTTGTACGTGGTTCAACTGTTGGTGGGCGCTCCTTGGCGGCTGCCTCTGCGTCCGGACCTTCTGTCCCAGGGCCCTGTGTTCCATCCTTCTTTACAGTCGCTGGCTTTGATGGCGTGGCTGTTGAGAGCCAGGTCCTGAGGGACCGGGGGTTATCTGATGCGGTCATCTCCACGAGGCATAGAGCGAGCAAGGCGGTCTCCAGGAGGATCTACCACTGCACGTGGAGGGCCTATTTTGCCTGGTGCGAGGCTGGGTCCTGGTCTCCGTGCTTGTTTTCCATCAGCAAAATTCTTGCTTTCTTGCAGCGCGGGGTGGCTCAAGGGTTGGCCTTGAGCACGGTGAAGGGCCAAATTTCTGCCCTGACGGTGCTCTTCAAACGGCCCTTGGCGTCTAACGGTCTGGTCCGCACCTTTGTCCAGGGGGTTACACGTATTGCTCCCCCAGTCCATTCGCCTTTGGCTCCGTGGAATCTGAACCTGGTGCTTTCGGTGCTGCAGGAATCTCCGTTTGAGCCTCTTCGCAAGATTCCACTTCTGTCCTTGTCCCAAAAGGTGGCCTTTTTGGTGGCCATTACCTCCGTTAGGCGGGTGTCCGAGTTGGCTGCCTTGTCATGTAAGTCGCCGTTTCTGGTTCTCCATAGGGACAAGGCGGTTCTCCGGCCTCGGCCGGCCTTCCTACCTAAGGTTGTATCAGCATTCCATTTGAATGAGGACATTGTCCTGCCTTCCTTGTGCCCGAAACCGGTCCACAGGAAGGAACGGGTGCTGCAATGTCTGGATGTGGTGCGCACTCTGCGTGTCTATTTGGACGCTATTGCGTCGTTCCGTGAGACAGATACCTTGTTCGCAGGGGGCCCTTGTAAGGGCTGGGCCGCCTCGGCGGCTACCATTTCCCATTGGATTGGAAATGTTGTTGTACAGCTGTACACCGTTAAGAGGCAGGAGCCCCCTTTTCCTGTCACTGCCCATTCCACTAGGGCTGTTGGGGCATCCTGGGCCTTTCGCCATGGTGCATCTGTTTCTCAGGTTTGTAAGGCCGCTACTTGGTCTTCCGTTCACAATTTTGTCAAATTTTACAAGGTGGATGTATTGGCATCCGCGGATGCTGGTTTGGGGCGCAAGGTTTTGCAGGCGGCTCTTTGAGGGGTTCTTGGGTAGTTTGTTGTTGTTTTGCCCATCCCCCAGCGATTACTGCTTGGTGACGTCCCTACCATACAAGATCTACAATCTGTTGCCCTGTATCCTTCAATGAACGGGAGAGAAAATAGTATTTTTGTACTCACCGTAAAATCCTTTTCTCTCCGTTCATTGAAGGACACAGGTCCTGCCCTCTTTTTATGGGTGTACACTCCTAACTGCTTGTTAATAACTGGAGACTTGTCAGCAGGTGGGGGGTTGGGCCACCAGCAGGGGCCGCCCCTAAGCTGTCTTTTGTCTTTTTGTTATGTGCCTAGCGTCCTACTCCTGCAGGTGGCGATATACCCTACCATACAGGATCTACGATCTGTTGCCCTGTGACCTTCAAGTCATGCTAAATCTTCAGTGTTTAGATGATTTAACAATTAGTGACATTGCTGGAAAAGTGTGCAAACTTTAAAAACATCGCAGTTGGAGTAAATAGTTTAACCAATGCATTAGGTGTTCTAGTCAATCAGTTCTCAACTCGTGGGTCACGACCCAAAAGTGGGTCGCGACACCCTCTGCAGTGGGTCGCGATGTCATGTCTGCATAGACCGGCCCATCTGCATTAGAGAGAACTAGAGGGGGAATTTGTGGTTCAGCCTGTGGGAACCTCATAATGTAAAACTGTCCCCTCTCTCCCAGCCTCCCCCGGGCTCTCTGATAAAGTGATATGGCCCGAGGAGAGAGGACTATTTCCTCACTTTCGGCCGGCACATTAATATCAGGAGCCGCGGCTCCCAACATTTAAGTTAAAGTTCCGGCCTGCACTGGAGAGTACAGCAGATATCAATCCGCCGCTGTATCTACTGTACTCTCCAGTCCAGATAGTTCAGTCTGACTGGAATCAGATAAAGGTAGGCAGGCAGATAGGGAGATGTGCACTGTGGCAGGACAGGGGACACTGATGGATATTATGTATTCCAAGCCCACATAATATCCATCATGTATATCCATCACTATCCCCTGTCATAATGTATGTTAATTAAATACACAATGAATGTTATTACACAGACTGGGCTCAGAATACATAATAACAACAACAACAACAGAAAAACATAGACAGCGCTCTCGGATGGGGAATGCTAGCTAACAGACATGTGTGCTGCCCTGGAAACAGGAGGAATACCTGTGGATGCAGATAAACAAAGGAACACGGAGGGCGCAAAAACACAGCAATGGAGCACTAGCTGGTTGGGCTAGGGTGTGTATAAAACAGAAAAACAATGTACTAATAAGGAATAGTTGGCAGAGAATGGATGTAATGGTACTTACATGTGAATCCAGGAATCAGGATGTGGGCGGCCTGTGCGGAGGATCGGGACTCTCGTGGTGTCTGTAGATGTGCTGCTTGAGAGGGTTCGTCTACCAGGGAGGGATGCTGTGGAAGGAGAGAGGGGACTCTGTCCATGGTGTTGCTGAGAGGGTGTTGACTCTGGGCAGTGTAAGGGAGAATCAGAAAGAACCCGACGGTAGCGAGCCCAGGCTGAGCTACTGTGACCGCGGTTGTGAGGGACAGCACTCGGTCTTTGTCTGGTCAGCTGAGGGCGGTGTGCAGGAGTCGGTGTGCGAGCGCAGCTGACAGATCCCGGGTGATCGGGTCAGTGAAGGGACGGGGGTGTAGTGGATAAGGATGATCTGACCAACATCACACAGCCTTTCCAGTGAAAACTTCTCATCCGGCTTCTGTTCTCTTAGTGTGCACATACACCACAGCACTAGTCACTACTATGGGTGAGCCATACTCCAGATATCCAGTGGAAAATGGCAAACTCATAGGAAGGAAAGGGGCCATGGCACCATGGCATGCATGTGCAAGAACAAAAGACAACTTAGTTAATTAATACAAGGGAATAACGTTATTAACACTTTATATAAAAATGCCTTTAAGGTTCAGTATAGTATCTGAATGGAGTTATAGAAAAAGGATCACCCATATAGTGGAGTAATGCTATAAAATATAGTCCAGATCCCACAAAGCTTCCTTAAGTTGAGTATGTGACTAGATAGTTTACTTTTTGTGAAGCATATATACCATGCAAAATCAACATTAATTATTATTCAGCAGCATAAGGACTTGATATGAAATACAATTAAAGATATTTTGAATAAATGAATTGTACGTTATTCCTTTTTTCTTTATTTTCTAACTCCTGAAATTCCACTTCTTTTTTTTCACCAACTGGGGGGTATATGTATGTGGTAGTCACCAAACATTCACTGCAAGTGAGTCTTCCTGGTGCATGTGCTTTAATTGTAGGGATTTATTTACCTGCAGTGAATGTTTAGTGAATGTCACATTTACAACTTTAAAATATACCCCGGTTGTTTATATCCTGGGTTGTTTTGAAAAAAATTTACTTAAAAAAGAAAATTTAACTTACCAAAGGTTCGGGATGCCTCTATAGGCTCAATTGCCTTGTCCGATCACGCACCTATTTTCTTGCAGCTGTACCGGTCTCTTGCCGCTCCCAAACACTGGCAGTGGCGGCTGAATGAATCTTCATGATCCCTCAGTTCTTGCGATTACTTCAGAGGAATTTTCGTGGGCGATTGCTCACACGAATACAGGCAAGGCTCCTGGCCCGGATAGCCTTTCTTTACTGTACTGTAAGTCCTTTCAATCTATTCTTTCTCCTCATTTCATCAATGCTTTTAACGCGGTGGGTGACGGGGAATGTCTACCGGTTGACTCTATACGAGCTTATATTACTCTGATAGCTAACACCACACTTTTTTCCCTTTATTTAAATGGAGTCCCTTATAACATTCCTACCAGACCTAAAGGGTCTGGTATTGTTTGGGAGGGGGAACCGCACGTTTTTTTTCTTTTTGTTTCCTTATAAATAATTTTTTTCTTTATAAATGCAGCAGGTTCTATACATCGTACAGATGCGCCACTTTACAGACAGTTTAAGGGGACCCCCAAGGTATGATATTTATAGGAATATTTCATTTTTATTGTTTCACTTTAAGCAATGTTAAAATCACTGCTCCGTTAAAAATTATATATTTTTAAGTGTTTTTTTTTTTTGTCCCCCAGGGCAGTACCCGAATCCCCATACCCTTTTTATGGCCAATAACTTGCATATGAGCCTTCAAAAAGGGGACATTTGATTCTCAGAGTTCTGGTCCCATAGACTTCCATTGAGTTCGGAGTTCGAGTTCTAACTTTTTCCATGTTCTAAAGTTCGAACTCGAACCGAACTCAGGTGTGTTCGGCCCATCACTAAACAGGACTTTTACTTTGTTCCTATGGGCGCTTCATCCGTCCCGGCTTAAATTTGACATCCTTCGTCTCCCTAAACTTGGGCGTTCTGGCTCTTCCGTAAATTTTCAGGTACCATGTGGCATGTCATTTAGCATGGGTGTTTGACTGGTGCAGGCATGGCTGATCTAAACAATGGGTTCACATTGAACAGGTAGCATTATCTAATCCTCTTTGTACATTGCTGTGGTGCTCTACTGATATACCTGCTTTTATTAAGATGCACTCTATTATTGGTCACACTCCGGAGGTTTGCAAAAAATCTTTTTCCTCTGTAAACATTTACCCTTCGTCATCGCCTCTTTTCCCAATAATTGGTAATACTGCTTTTGCCCTGGGTCTGGGCGATCCCTTTTTCAGGGTTTTTAATGCCCTCCATTACCTTCAGGGCACAACATTTTGTTACTGTGAATTCTTGGCCTACCCGTGCACAACTGGACTCCGATGCCCGACGCCTCTGGCGTAAGACTCAATTAGTACATTTTTAAAAATCATTGTCTGAGGCCCATCTCTTTGACCAACCGCTCACCTCCTCTGAGGACGAATGTGTCCGCTCTGAACCACTTTGCTATACGATCTCTTTGATGTATACCTTACTTAATGCTCCACCTGTTTCTTCTGCCTTGCCTTACCTTAGGAAATGGGAACATGATTTGAATCTTATCCTGATGTCGGACCAACGGAATCGTATCTTGTTTTACTCTCGCAAAACCTCTCTTTCCACTAAATACCAGAAATTGGAATTTAAAATACTTACCCGTTGGTATAAGACCCCACAGGTATTACATTTTCTGTTTCTGTCTTCTCCTAATCGATGCTGGTGGTGTGGCCTAGATGAAGGTAGTATTCTTCACATATTCTGGTCATGTCCTGTTCTGACACCTTTCTGGGAGGAGGTTCAACAGTTTTTTAGAAATGTACTGATGTCCAGATCTCCTCTGACCTGGCCTTTACATCACAATTCTTATGCCAGGAAAACGTACAAATGGTCCGTCGTTTCTCATCAGATCAATGCTGCCAGAAGTTGTATACCTGACTTTTAGAAACAACAACAAGCCCCTCATATAGCTCTGTGGATCAATAAAGTGAATGAGATTGCAGGGATGGAGGGACATATATCTTCTGCCAAGGGTACTCAAGAGCAGGTTAGCCACACTTGGTTTTATTGGGTGGACGTTACCTATTTGACTGAATATGAGGACCTTCTGCGCTCTATCAATGGCTTAATTGTGCCTGTAGGCATGCAGCCTTTGGTTCTGGGTGGGAGAGGGATCCCATGCTTTCTGTTTCCTCTGCTGCTTTTCTTCTCTTTCATTTCTTTCTTCCTTTACCTCCTATTTTTCTTTTTTCTGTTCCATTCTCTTCATAATCTCTATATCTTGTCTTTGTTGTAGCCCTATTTTTTCTCTGTTTGTTTACCATACGAATGGTCCTTTTCTTTTTTCTCCTTGTTACCACTGCCTGATATGCCAGGGGGGCCTGGTTTGCTTTGTACAGACATGGGCGTAGGTTAGCTACCAGGTTGGGGTATTCATCGTGATATTTGTGTTTCACTGTGATGACTGACATTTATCTTTTTGATATCTGCTATATTGGCTGCTTTTTATTTTCCACAACTTCTTGGTATCTTTTCAGTGCCTTTACTTCTTTTGCTGGTTGTTTTTTTGTATTTTTTGTATATCTTGTCTCGTTCTTTCATATATAATGCTTGTAAAAAGTTGCCTAAATTAAGAATTTGAAAAAAGAAGTTTAGGAAAACATTTTTTGGGGATACACCTCAAACACAAAGTCATCCTCTCACTGCCTCCCTCAAAGTCACCAGATATTATACTCAGTGGCACTGTGAGAGGCTGTAGGGAAAGCCTGTGAGCACTACACTAAATTCTCTAAACAGAACTGTCCCACCGTACGCCTGGCCCAAACCCGCTGTATGTCAATCCCACGTGACTATACGCAGTTCTGAACTGAGAGTGGGCGTCACGAGGACGTGGCGATATCACTCTAAGCCTCACCCTGCAGAGAGATTTTCTAGCTCGAGGGACACAATCTCAGGCCAGCAGACTGAGAGTGATCGTCACCAGGGTTGGTTAACTCCAGAGTTAACCCTTTACACACCAAACGTTTGCTGCCACCATGTGTTTTTTAACGGAAACACAGACCGTGCCCAGCAAGTGCTGTGACAATTTAAAACACTTAACCAAAGCCTATGATACCGCTGTCCTCTCAGACAGAAATATGACAGGACTCACTATACAGTAGCGCTCTACACAGAGGCAAGGATACTTTAAGTTCGTATTTAGAGCAAAGAGATAAGCTTAATGATTTTTAAGATTTTAAGATCGTCCTTTAATAAAACAAACGGTGCAGATAATATACATAAAAAGATATTAATAAAAAGAGACAAAATATATATATACAGCAGTAAACTAAAAGGGAATAAAAGGTGAATACTTAACACTCCTGGTTTTAGGACTTCTGACAGAGTTCAATAAGCAAATGAGAAGTCTGAAGGGCTCTTGTTCAAGCAGGCTTTCAGCAGATGATGTCCAGAGATTAAAGGGGAACTCTTCTGCAATGTTAAGACTTCTTGATGTTGCTGGAGTTACTTTCTTGATGTTTTAGAACAAAAGCCATCTCTAGCTACGTTCAGCATCATTTTGTCAGCCCTCTAGGGGGCAGGGCTGGGGATGGAAAGCAGGAGGAGGATGAACCTTTATTTTACACCATCACCGCCCAAATCCAAATTATGAAATGTAGCTGATATTGTAGCTCAGGTTTATGACGTTCGTGTGAATGCTGGGTCACCTGGGTCATTACCTCTACCAGACCTGCTTGTGTTTATATTAACTTGTCCACAGGTAATAGATAAGTGCCTGGTTGCATACCTTTAATTAGGGTCGCCATAAAAGGTTTAGAGGGTTATTTGGGACTCACACTAGGCCTGGGGGGCAATAAAGATCACAGGCCAGATAAGCACATCTCTGTTCTGTGGAATGTGGAAGGCCTGGCAAATGACTAAATGAAGGCCTGCATTTGCTCTGAACTGGGGGACAAGCGAATGCTATTTTTAATATTCAGACTCAAACCCCACTATCGTCACAAGCTGTCACAGACCTACTCGGGCCGGAGCTCCAATACCTGCGTTGTCACTGCTCATACTTACAGGATGACTGGGTTGAATTACTGCCCCTTGCAGAATTCGCCTTTAACAACTCCCTCAACTCATCTACCCAAAGCTCACCTTTCTTCGCAAACTATGGGTTCTATCCGAAACCTCTTCCACTTACCTTCTTACCAACTAATATTCCATCCACCAATGACTACCTCAGGCAGATACAACGGAACATCACTCTACTTAAGAACAACCTAAACCGGGCCCAGCAAAGGCATAAACGATTTTACGGCCTAAGAAGACGTCAACCTCCACAATATCATATTGGTGATCCGTGGCGTCACAAGGGGGTGCGGGAGGTTTGCGGCCCGCACCCAGGTGACACCATTGGACGGGTGACACCAAAATGACTCGCAGTCATTTTGGTGTCACCCCCCTCTGAAAAGTCGGGCGCTCGGTCATGGACTGAACGACCAACAGTATCAGGAGAGTGGAGGGGACCCGGCGGCATACCTTATCCCGCCGGTGACTGTCCCCTCCTCTCTCTGCCGGCGTCCATCACCAAGATGGCCGCCGGCAGGCATCAGAATACTGCCGCGCGTGTGTGCGATGACGTCATCGCGCACGTGCGTGGTGATGTCACGCGCATGCACGCTGACGTCTCGGCGGGGTGACACTCGGTTACCGCTCCGGGTGTCACCCAGCCTCGGGACCTCCCTGTTGGTGATCTTGTATGGCTGTCAACCAAACATCTCGCCATCAAGGCTCCATCCAGGAAACTCAGTCGGTTGTACATTGGACCCTTCCCTATAGAAAGAATAATGAAGCCAGTTGCTGTCTGCCTCACGCTACCATCTTCATTGAAGATTCACCCAACATTCCATGTATCACTCCTAAAGCCTCATCGGCCTAATACATTCCGCAACAGGCAGACTCCTGCACCTCCGCCAATCATGGTCCAAGGAGAACAAGAATTTGAAGTAGAGCAGATCTTGGACTCTCGCCTCCACAGGGGCAGGCTGCAGTACCTCATCAGGTGGAAGGGGTTTGGTCCCCTGGATGATTCTTGGGAGGATGCTGACGTTCACGCCCCTCAGTTGCTGAGGCGGTTCCACTAGAGGTACCCCTCTAGACCCGCTCCGCAGATGCACCCCGGTGGGGCTTCCTTGAGGAGGGGGTACTGTCACAGACCTACTCGGGCCGGTGCTCCGTGGCTGCGGCGCACCATCCCGTCCATGACATCACGCCCGACTCCTCCCACTGGCCGCGGCGCCTGCTCAAGAACACAGGTGAGCCACTCACTCGGCGTTCTATCGTTGTGCAACGTCGAGCGAGCTGCTCTTTCAGAGACACAGCTTCCTGCTGAGACAGTTAGAGAGAGTTGCGCTGAGACTGCTGCCCAAGGACACAGCACCAGTTCCAGCCACAGAGTGTATTGTGGTTCCGCCAGACTGATCCAACCCCTTACTCCTTGATCACCCGCTCCGCAGCTGAGACCCAGGAATAACTTGTATACTGCTGGATTGTGACACAAGCATCCCCCTCCACTCGTTCCTTCGTTCACAGAACAGGCAACTGTGCAAAGCATTTTACTGAGGATATTGCCCATGAAGTTGGTTCCATTAATTAGTAAGGGTTCACAGTTACCTTTATTATTTTAAAAATGTGTTTAATGAAGACAAAATGCAATGACAAATAAAATAGGGTTTCTTTACATATTTTTCTGACTTAACTGGGAATCAGATCACATTTTTAGAAGCCATCATGCAGAAAGCCAAATATTTCTAGACAGTTCACATTTTCTTTCTCTCCCAGCTGTATATATTAAGTTTAGATTTTCATTATTTCTTCTTGCTATGAAGAATCTTGGATTTTCGAAGAATTCCTCCTGTGGTTGGGCGTCTAGTGAATATTGCCAGAGAAGTTAGAGATATCACCACAGACAGGAAATTATTAAAAACGTTCTACATCTCCCCAGGTAAGAAAATCCTCTGAATAATTTGTAAGCAGACCCCAATCAGTATTACCATGAAATTTTTCGCTGAAAATAAATCTAATGTATGTTGCCAGCTTGAGTTAAAGTTTTCTTGTACATAGATGCAGCACAGACCAAAAATATAGTGATAGAATTGTATTAAGTGTAAGACCAGGGTATGCCAAAGCTTGGTAGCAACAACATGTTTTGAAAGAAATTAGAATTAGATTTTGAGTATATTAAGCCCTGTTTGCCATGTCATGGCTCTATGTTCAGAGGTACAGAATTAATTTTTAGTATTTGTGTCATGATTTATTAGCAATTTTAGTAGCATAACTGAACTAGAAAATCTGCTCTGTGCTCTTGTACTGGATGATCCTTGCGGAGTTTTTTTTATCAGTGAAAATATATTCTAGCCAGTGCTGATCTGATGTTAAGACTTCGCAAAACTTTTATTTATGCTTTTTTTCCCAAAGACAATGTGAGTTGATGTGGCCCACTTTTATGTAGTGGTGAGGCTGGTGTGGTCAAATGACCCTGAGAGCTATACTAGCCAGAGCATAGCTATTAGTCAGCCACCTCGGCAAAAAGAGATACACTTATCTTCCAGATTTAGCATGGGACTAACAACTTCAGCCCGTAAAAAATAGGTAACATATAAATTTAGTAGGTAATATATATTTAGCCTTATACCTTCATTTAATAAATTCCTTAAAAAAATAATTAATTAATAAAACACGGATTTATCATAATTTTTAGAAACACAGCATACACATAAATGTAATGAACTTAAACTGACCATAAATTAATTTTTTTATGTTCAAATTGCAGATTGAACAAAAAAATAACAGATTCCTCCATCCACGATAAACAGTGTGGATGGATTAACTTTCTGCTGGATTATCGTATTCTGACAGTGGTGGGTGTGTTGCTGCCAGAATACCCAAACACTGATGAAACTTTTCTGACCGGCTCCTTCAATTTTCTGATCGAAGAATGCTGGACGGAAAACTGTTCTTGATGAAGAATTGAAGGCCAGTTCTTCATCAGGAACCTTCTGAAAGTCGCACTGTGTATATTTACTCCTCATAGAACATAATACTATAGGTGGTTTGTCTTTTCTCTAGATGACTTAGCTGTAGTCTATTTCCTTACAACATTTGTGTGAGCATGGATTGCACCATGTAATATAAAGAAGCAATTAAAGGATCAGTTACACATTTATACGTAAACATTTGACAAGAAGGAATGTTCAATTTAAAATGCAAGATCAAAAATCTTCAGATAATGTTAAATTTAAAGTGCACAACGGATATGCTAAAATGATGGATCATAGCTGGTCCAATACATGGAAAATAAACAAAGATCAACGATAAATATAAGTAGCATAAATTAATGTTGTTACCATGTGAATATTGCTGCCCTTTACAAATGGATAGTTTGGACATATATGGAAGAATTCTAAGCCACTCACAGCAGTGTATAAGCAGCAATATTTACAGGCAACATTTTGTTGGGACCAAAACCATAATCCTTATGGATACAGACAGGATGTAGATGAGGGCATAAATGCATTGTTTCCTACTAACACAAATGAGAAACATAGAGTAAAAGTGACAACAAAAACAAGGGTACACTTGAGTTGTAGGACGTAAAAAAGGTATGAAAAAAAAAGGAATAAAGATGATTTACCACTTAGAAATAGAAAATACAAGGGTGGGCATAAGACAAGGGGGTACAAAGGAAGGCAGTAAAAACCTACAAAAAGATGGAGACACAGGGAAATCAGTTTTCTATTACTGTATTGGTTGGATAGCAATGCATAAAAAAATGGGCTGAAAATCTCGGGTTATACTCGAGTATATACGGTAAATGAAAATACTTTTTACTTGTTTATAGAAACTTCAGTTAGTGTACCAGTGTAACACAAGTACAGTGACCTTTCTGCAGACAATACATGACGCTACATTGTATAGTAAAACACTTTTTATCCGTCTCTTTTCCCTTCACCTCTCCATATCAAATATTGTTCTGAAGTAACCAGAATGATGGTTTCCATGGATACTTTAGAGATATGGGTCTCAGCCCTTTTCACTGAAATGTAGATCGGTACTGTATCCAGGTATAGGGCACTTTGAAGACTTTTCAGTGTTTTATGTTTGAAATAATTGCCTATAATAATATTTTTAATCTTCTGTTGTTTCAATGTATAGAGAAATCTAGAAGTTTAATAGCAGATGAGACTCCCTATGATTCATACAATGGAAAGCAACTTCTTCTAATTGTATGATTACTCTCTCTCATTCAACTAGAATATATGACTGCACAGATCAGCTGCCATATCTACAATGACTGCCATGTCCTTGCCCTCTTCTCAATATCTATGTCTATGTATTTTTAGCTGTCTCCCTACAGGAAAAGAGTTAATGGAGAAAAGCTGTTACTAAGAATGATAACCATATCAATAAAACATTTAGAACTCAGCAGGGGTGATACTAAGATTGTGAAAGACCTATGGCAACCTTGGCCAATTAAAGATGAGAATGATGTGGCACATGTAGCATGCTGCAACAAATAGTGGCTGCTGCTCTGACAAAGGTAGAAGCTTAATTGTATAACTGGTAACAAATTGTTGAGTGCGTTTGTGCGCCCGGTATTTTTGTTAATAGCGGTCATCAGCGGCTTGTAAGCCGCTGATGACAGCTATTATTTTGGAGGGGACAGTCAGCTGAACAGTTCTGCTATAAGCTTATGGTCGCTAAATCGACCATGAGTTTATAGCAGAACTGTAAATGCCACCGACGTAAGGCATACTGAGCTGGCCAGCCGGGAACACTTTTGTTCCGCCGTATGCCTTACGTCGGTGGCAGCGAAAGGGTTAAAGAAGAAATTCAGCAGAAATATGGTTAATCCTAATAGTTGCATTGAACTACAAGGGTTAAGTGCTCATTTTCGTCTAGGGACAAAAAAAAAAAAAAAACTCTCCTGAGTTGGCTGGCTGTTAGACTGCCAGAGCTGTGGGGGAGAGAAGCTGCAGGGACCAGTCTAAGTCATGTGTATAGGACGTGAGGATGCCAAAGAACTTTATAGCGCTAGAGCGAACGAGGAGACAGGCTGCAGGAACAGTCTAACAGCCAGCTGGCTGTTCTCCTTTAAGGGCTTGCTCACACCAGCAGCCATGCTCAACCGCATGTGCGTCTGCCCGTACATTGTGGATGCACTCGAACAAGCCACATCGTACTGTTTCTTTTTTTTGTTAAAACTCGCCTTGCGACAGTGAGATGCAGTTGCACCGCGTCCCACTGCGGTTTGCTTAAAAAAAGTAATGCATGCAGTTGCGTCACAAGGGGAGTGCGGCCCGCACCTGGGTGACACCATGGGAGGGGGTTACACCAAAATGACTAACAGTCATTTTGGTGTCACCTACTCTGAAAAGTCGGGCACTTGGTCATGGCCAGGTGAACATCCCCTCCTCTCTCTGCCTTCATCCATCACCAAGATGGCCGCCGGCATGTAACAGCATTACAATGTGTGACGTCATCACGAGTGTGCGTGACACGCACCGGGTGTCACCCCCCCTCAAGATGCCTCTGAATGCATGCCGTAAAAAATGTAGCCCAGCCCGAATAAAGATGGTGTGAACGAGCACTAAAGGAGCATACTTAAAGCATTTATACCAATTGTTAAATGTGGTGGCTGTATTTTTATTTTATTTTATTTTAGGCTTTTTTGCCTTTATTTTCACCAGTTGATCTAGCCAGTAACACACTTCCTGGCCTAGGGTGGCTATATTTTATGGAGGAGCAACAGAGCCACCCTTCGACTTCTCTGTAGAGAAGGTAATGTCAGATGCAGTAGCAGATTTAGATGGACTTGACTAACAAACTAAAGCCAACTACCAGCTAACACTTTTTAGGCTTACAGCACCCTTTTTTTTTTCTTTTGGGATAAAGGTTTTACATAAATAAATAAAAGCTGACCATTGTAAGCACCCCTGTCAATGTTAAATGGTTTGTCTCGGCCCTCTAACTGCTACTTTTACTGGACAGCTTGGTCTGTTAAAATTGGTTGAAAAATAACAGTATGTGCAGAAGACCTGATGGAAAAAGGCAAGAAAATGCCCAGGAGGCGCACAGGAAGTGACCACAACCTGATGGAAAAAGGCGGAAAAATGCCCAGGAGGAGCACAGGAAGTGACCTCAAACTTCAATCATCACTTCCCTATATAAGCCCAGCCCAGACACTGCCCAATTGCTGGATTATCTTCAGTCCCCCTTGTTCCTGTGCTAGTGTGTGATCTGTCTGAACTTGTTGTGACCTGGAAACCTATTTGACTACTCTTGATTGCTGCCTGCCATTGACCTCGGATTTGTACCTTGACCATTCTGCTTCTTTGCCCCTTTTGTACTCAGGTGCCAGATTGGAACCTACCCCGGCTTGGATCTCGACCATTCTTCTCGGACTAAGCCTTGCACGGTGCTCCGCACCCCTGGCACCCGTGCCACTCGGTGTCCACCAAGTCTCTGTCTCCATCTCCAGAGACTTCAAGGACCCAAGGTGCAAGGGAGGCCTCCCCACTACTTCGGTCTCACCTCAGGTACGTGGCTCCCGTGGCAGAATAATCCAGCCATGTCTGAGACTGAGGGGAGTGCTTCCGCCTTCGAGGCCCTGTGCCAACAAGTGGCCTCTGTGTCTCAGGCCCTGACGACCATAAAGGAGGGGTACTTTCAACTGGAAGGTCAGATGACTGCAATGGGCAATGCCTCAGTTCTGAGCCCTGCGGAACTCCCTGAACCACCTGTTATGGCTATGGAGCAGCCCATCTCTACTCCAGCTCCTGAACCACGTGTTCCTATGCCGGAACGCTTTTCAGGGGTTCGCCACAAGTTCCGGGTCTGTCGGGTATACTTTGCTTTACAGCCTAGGACCTTCTCTTCAGAGGATACAAAGGTCGGGTTTGTGGTAGCCTTACTTACAGAAGAACCTCAGGCATGGGCTCATCAGCTATTGGAAAAGGAGAGCCCTATACTGCACTCACTGTCTTCTTTCTTCGATGCAATGGCACAGCTCTATGATGACCCACAACGAACCACCACGGCTGAAACAGTGTTGAGCTCTCTACAACAGGGGAAACACCCTGTTGAGGACTACGTAACGGAATTCCGCAAGTGGGGTGCAGACACTGCATGGAACGACGCTGCCTTGCGCCACCAGTTTCGCCTGGGCCTGTCCGAGCCCCTCAAAGACGAATTAGCAAGAGTGGGGCTCCCTGATACATTGGAACCCACAATTCAGTTGACTATCCAGCTTGATTGCAGACTCAGAGAACGTTGCATGGAAATGGTATGCCCCGCCCTACATGGATGCTCCCACGAGTACCCATGGCTCCACACCTGAGAACCCCTGAGACCCACGCATCAACCCCAATTCAGGAGGCAGAACCGATCCAACTTGGCTTAGTTCGTGCACCCCTCACACCCGAAGAGCGACAACATCGTCGTCTGAACAATCTATGCCTGTACTGTGGTGGAGCGGGTCACTTTCTTCAGGGATGTCCCATTATGTCTAGTAAGTGGATCGAACCCCCATCTGTTTCGCCTTACGATGTTAAATCCTCGCATCTCACTCTCTGCCATTCTTTGCAGATACCAGGAGGGATAATCCGAGTAGCAGCCATTATTGACTCTGGGGCTTGCAGCTGCTTTATTGACATCCACTTCTCCAAGAAGTATGGAATCCCACTATGCAAGAAGCCCCAGCCGTTTACCGTTCGTCTGGCAGATGGCTCCGCACCAACCTCGGGTCCTATAACCCATGAGACCACCCTCATATTGGCCACCACCAAAGCAGACCATCGGGAATATCTTCGGCTGGACGTGATTTCTTCCCCCATTTTTCCGGTTATTTTGGGGTTACCGTGGCTTCGACAGCACCAGCCACAGATTGATTGGTCCACTGGAGCTGTGCCTTTCGGCTCACCCTATTGCTTACACCACTGTTTCACACAAGGAGCCTGTTTGGCGGTCCAACCCCTTTCCACAGATGACAACACTCTTCTCCCCCAGGCTTACAGAGACTTCTTGGACGTCTTCGACAAGAAGGGGGCTGAATCCCTACCGCCTCACCGGCCGTATGATTGCCCCATTGAGCTTCTTCCTGGTTCTGCAATACCATTTGGGAGGATCTTCCCACTCTCTGAGCCTGAATTAGAAGTCCTCCAAAAATACATTGATGACAATCTTAGGAAAGGGTTCATCCGGCCCTCTACCTCTCCTGCTGGCGCTGGACTCTTCTTTGTGGAAAACAAGGAGCATTCTTTAAGACCATGTATCAACTACAGAGAATTGAACGGTATCACAATCAAGAATCGATACCCGTTGCCTCTAGTCCCTGAGCTTGTTCAGAGGTTCCACACCGCCAAGGTGTTCTCAAAATTGGACCTACGGTGGGGCCTACAATTTAATACGGATAAGAGGGCGATGAATGGAAAAACTGCCTTTTGTACTAGGTTTGGCCATTTTGAATATCTTGTCATGCCATTTGGGCTGTGTAACGCACCAGCAACTTTCCAACACCTGGTGAACGATATATTTTGGGATTTTCTTGACCTCTTCATGATAGTGTACTTAGACGACATCCTTGTTTTTTCACCTTCCCTCGAGGCACATCACATCCACATGCGAAAAGTCATTTTTCGCCTCCGAGCCCATAAACTCTACGCCAAGCTTGAAAAATGTGAGTTTGAGAAAGATACCATACAATTCCTTGGCCTCATTATTTCGACTTCTGGCATATCCATGGACCCCCAGAAGGTAACTGCAGTTCTTGAATGGCCGGTTCCCTCGGACCGTAAGGGCGTCCAGAGGTTCGTGGGATTCGCCAATTTTTATAGAAGATTCATCAAAGGCTTCTCGTCAATAATTTCGCCCATCACACAGCTCACCAAGCAAAACAGCCATTTTCTGTGGTCCCCCTCAGCACAGACGACTTTTAACAAACTCAAGAAGCAATTCACCTCTGCCCCGGTCCTTTGTCATCACGACCCGGCCCTGCCTTACGTGCTGGAGGTCAATGCTTCAGAGATTGCGGTCGGGGCAGTCCTTTCTCAGCGCCATGAAGCCACAGCCATGTTGCATCCTGTTGCCTTCTTTTCCAGGAAATTGTCCCCAGCCGAAAGGAATTATGACGTAGGGGGCCGGGAACTTCTTGTTATTAAACTGGCCCTGGAAGAATGGCGATATCTATTGGAAGGAGCCTCGCACCCGATCCTTATCTACACTGATCATAGAAATTTGGAGTACCTCCGTACAGCTAAACGTCTGAGACCTAGGCAAGCCAGATGGGCTCTCTTCTTCACCCAATTCCAAATGCATATCACGTACCGTCCGGGATACAAGAATTGTAAACTTGATGCTCTATCCCGCATGTATCCCACATCAGATAACTTGCCAACGACGGACGCGATACTCCCTGCCTATAATTTCCTCCTACTTACGGATGACCTCTTGTCCAGGATTAAACTGGCCTCCTTTCTGGACCAGCTGCCCTCAGGAGAACATCTGCAAAAAAAGGACGGACTTTTCTTCCATGACCATGCTGCGTTTGTGCCCCTTCAACTGAGAGTTCCAGTGCTCAAACTCTGCCATGACAACAAGTTAGCAGGGCATTTCGGGGTGACCAAAACCACCAATCTGATTTTGCGAACCTTTTGGTGGCCTACCCTCAAGGCGGACGGCCACGCTACGTCAATTCCTGCCCAGTATGCAATCACAGCAAAACAGAAATAAATAAATCATGGGGTCTCCTACTCCCCCTGCCTGTTCCCTCCAGACCCTGGGAACAGATCAGCATGGATTACATAGTGGAGCTACCACCCTCTGATGGGTTTACATCCATATTTGTTGTTGTGGACCGCCTTACAAAAATGGCTCATTTTATTCCTATGATTGGCACTCCTTCCGCCCCAGAAACAGCTCAGGCTTTTATCAAGGAGATTGTATGCTTCCATGGGGTCCCCAGCAATATTGTATCGGTCGTGGGGTCCAGTTCACCTCTAAATTCTGGAAGGAGCTCTGTCTTGCTCTAGACATCGAGAACCACTACTCTTCGGCCTATCACCCTCAGACCAATGGAGAAACGGAACGCACGAACCAAACTCTTGAACAGTACCTTCGTTGTTTCTCCACCTTTGTCCAAGACAATTGGGCGCCTCTTCTTCCTTGCGCAGAATTTGCATACAACAACGCAATACATTCTACCACTAAGGAATCACCATTTTACGCCAACCTGGGGTACCACCCTTCTTTTGCCCCTGTCCTACCCGCTTCTGCTTCAGTCCCGGCTGTCTGGAACAGAGTGGAGTTTCTGCACAACAACTTGGAGCTCCTAAAGGATACCATGGCCAGGGCGCAGCTGGATTACAAGACCAGATATGATCGAAGGCGGCGGGGGACCTGGATCTCCAACTGGGAGACCAGGTTTGGCTGTCTACCAGGCATTTGAAGTTGGCCTGTCCCTCCAAGAAATTGGGCCCTTCCCTGTCCTGTCCCGATTCAACCCTGTTGTCTACAAACTCAAACTGCCCTCAACTTACCGGATCCACCCTGTCTTCCATGCCTCCCTCCTGCAGCACGTGGCCCCGAACCCCTTTGGGGAACGTGGGGCCCGTCCTCCGGCTCCCTCCATGGTTGAAGGGATTGAGGAGTACGAGCTGGAGGCCATCCTGGACTGCCGTAGAAGGGGTCGCGGACGCCAATTTCTGGTACAGTGGAGGGGCTATGGCCCTAAAGAGAATTCCGGGGAACCTGAGTCGCATATCCATGCTCCAGATCTTCTCCGGCAGTTCTTTCAGCGAGCTTCATCCCGGACGGGCGTCCGGAGACTGCCCCTTCGGGGGGGCTCTGTAAGAGTCCAGGGCTTATTACGCATGCACCAATGGCACATTGCAAGAGGAAATACGCGCCAACTGCGCATGCGCCAAAGACACGACAGTGCGCCAACCCGCGCATGCGCAGAAGACCTGATGGGAAAACGCAGGAAAATGCCCAGGAGGTGCATAGGAAGTGACCTCAAACTTCAATCATCACTTCCCTATATAAGCCCAGCCCAAACACTGCCAAATTGCTGGATTATCTTCAGTCCCCCCTTGTTCCTGTCTAGTGTGTGATCTGTCTGACATTGTTGTGACCTGGAAACCTATTTGACTACTCTTGATTGCTGCCTGCCATTGACCTCGGATTTGTACCTTGACCATTCTACTGCTTTGCCCCTTTTGTACTCAGCTGCCAGATTGGAACCGACCCCGGCTTGGATCTCGACCATTCTTCTGATTAACCCTTGTGTACTTTGTTGCCAGAGTGGACTTGACCTCGGCTCGGATCTCCGACTAAGGCTTGCACGGTGCTCCGCACCCCTGGCACCCGTGCTACTCGGTGTCCACCAAGTCTCTGTCTCCATCTCCAGAGACTTCAAGGACCCGAGGTGTAAGGGAGGCCTCCCCACTACTTCGGTCTTACCTCAGGTACGTGGCTCCCGTGATATACAGTTTAAACAGAACCTGAGCCTACTTGCTGTAAGCATAGCACGTATATGTGACATTACCCCTCTCGTCGAGGTCCTGGTTTCAATGCAAAGCTGAAATTGAATTTTTGGGCAGGTGAGGGGCCAACACATCCAGTGCAGGAACCCAGAATTGTCAGGTAGAAGCACTTACTTTCTACTCTCGGGTTTTGATGTTTTCAATGAGAAATCTTGGAATCCAGACTTTGGTGAAACTCATATTCTTGAGAGGAAGTAGCTAGAAACAAAGGACAAGATAATCTATTCAGGACCAGAAGTCTGAGCAATGGTACATGGAATGGATTTGGTAACTTGAGATGCAGAGGCATTCAAAGTTTGTAGCAGACTGAATTGATCTTTGCAGTGATTACATAAGGCCCGATATAATGCAGGGCTGACTTAATGGAGGGGAATTTGAGACAAATGTTTTGGTGGCAAGCCAAACTTTATCTCTGGGTTGGAAAAGTGGAGCTCTTCGATGATACCAATCTGCAAATGTTTTAAGTCTGAGGGCACGGGAGGAGGGGCTGGCAGTTAGAGTCATCCTCACCACTACCAATTAAGTTACCAATAATACCAATTAAGCTGTATGCACATCATAGATCTAATTTAGTGAAGACTTCATGGAGGGGATCAAAGATCTTTGTAATAAGGGGCAGCCAGTAACAGCTCTTGACAGTGATGGTGTTAAGTCCATGATCATCAGTACAGGTGTGGTGATTACAGTATTTTTTTTACAAAGAAGACATCAAGCCATAGCAGAGGAAGAAGATTTGCAGATAAAGCCTTTTTTGATTTTCAGATATGTAATCTCACATGGCCTTGGTCTCTGAGAGGCTGAGAGGATATATACAAGCTCTAGGTGGGGCAACAATCTTAATTTGTCTCTTGGTTGGCTGCAGCTCTAACCAGGAGACCTGTCTGCTGAATAGCCTTGACACCAGTACTCGGGGTAAAACCTTTAAGTTCCAGTGGCTGTGTGCTGGAAAGGAAACCTTAAACTGGATCCCAGGGGAGGTAAGTGTGACAACTTTAAAGGAGAACTATGGGGTCAGTGTTTTTCCCCATAGTTCTCCTTAGGGTAACGGGAGGACACAAACTAGCGTCCTCCCGTTACCCTAAGCTCAGTATACCGCGAGCTACAGCCCGCGGTATACTGAGACACCGTAGCCGGAGCGGATCCCGACATGGACGTCGGGATCCGCCCAGCTGCGTGAGTGACAGCTGGCTCTGCCTATCTAAAGGCAGAGCCAGTTGTACCCACCCCCTCCCCCGTCCGTTCCGCCAGTCAGCGCTGGCAGATCGGAGCGGGAAGAGGGGAATCCAGCCCCTCCCCATGTCACGGCAGAGAGCCGTGACAGGATCGAGAGGTGAGCGAACCCGGTGACAGTCGCATTGTCACAGGTCGGCTAGAACTATGAGGTGAGTGAAAATCACTCATCTCATAGTTCTCCTTTAAGCACATAAAAAGGATACCAGCTTAAATGTCTGATGTGCAACACTGGTGTTGACTGAAGTGGGCCCCACTGGGTTTTTTTCACACACAAAAAAATAAGTATTGAAGTGTTCCAGTAATATGGCAGGAGCACTGCAAAGTCTCTGGTTGGTTCCTATTAATAAATGGGCTCTTCCATTGCCCAATTGTTAAATGAATTGCTACCTTATAGAACCTGACCTGTATTACTTATCTCCCCAGCCAATAACATTTGCTTCTATGGCGAGTGCTCTTACTACTGTTCAACGGAGCATGCACTGTGTGGCAAGCCTGACCTCCTGGAGGGCTCACTAGCTGCCTTTCTTCCAGACACTACTCTGGCCAAGAGGAAATCCTGGCGCAGCCCATGGAGACGGTCATATCATAAAAATAAAAAGGCTGAGTGAGTAAACGATATTGCAAAAGATATTGATATCTAACATACTGTATATGGTATTTGTTGTGCTTTGGTATCAATGTTAATTGTTAACAGACATATAATGCTAGGCAGAGCTAGAAAAATTAGCATTATCTTCAGTTCCACTTTAAAGCAACTCTGCCACCTATAGAAAAAATTCTAAAAAAAATAGACCTTGCAAAAGAAGACCCGGTTTAAAGCATATGTAAAGCTAATCACTAAAATCTCATATAAACTTTAACATGTCAATGTAATTTTATAAGGGCAATCTTTAAAGTCTACAGATTTCATTAAATTAATACATGGTAATCCTGCCCTGAAGGTCATTGTTCAGGCACTTCCTTTTATAGAGTGACAAGGATCTGTCCTTATCTGCCAGTTGTCCTCCTGTGTTGTCACATGAGTTTCTGATGGAGGTCTCAAGCAGCCTTTTTATCACACATAAGGAAACCCAACCTGAGAAATGCCATGCAGCCATCACTGGAGTGCATGCATATAGACAGGAAGAAGCAAAGAGGTTGCAGGATATCAGCAGCACTGAGATGCAACAAAGAATGAAAAAAGGTAAAAACAAGTATTTTAGTTTAAAATAGATATTCATTTATGATACAACATGCTTTAGCAAACTAAATTTTGTTAAGTAAAGGTCCATTTCAGTGGCAGACCGAAAGAATAAATGGCCCTGGTGGGGGGCAAGGAGCGGACCTCACTGGCTCCTCAACCCCCCGGCGATCTCTGCACAAGAGGAGTTTACACTCTGATGTCCCCCTCAGTCTTACACTATTATTATACATTTATATAGCTCTGACATATACCACAGTGCTGTACAGAGAACACTGAGCCAGTAATATTAGTTTCTGCACAGAGGAGCTTACATTCTAATGCAAAATGGCACCGGCTGCAGGGGGACTACAAATCCCAGCAATACATTATACAGCAATGCAGAACAGTATATGAATTGGACTCTAGACATAGCAACGCACTGGACATAGCAAACGCACTGGACTCTGGACATAGCAAACGCACTGGACTCTGGACATAGCAAATGTACTGGACTCTGGACCCACCTGAGGCCCCGCAGAGCCCACCGGAGTTCCTGCAGAGCCCACACAGCCCACCATAGAGCCTGCACAGCCCACGGAGACTCACTATAGTGGCCTCTGCGGAATCTCAGGTGGGCTGGTCGGGGTCCCTTTCCCTGCACATGCAGCTCCTTACCTGCTGCTTCTGGCCTCCTTTGCCACCAGACCGGCGCTGCTGGGCCCAGCCTCCCCTGCCACCAGACCGGCGCTGCTGGGCCTGGCCTCCTCCACCGCCGGACTGACAATAGGCACATATAATTTTTATACATTAATACAAATATGTACTGTATGAATGTGCATTCAAAAGACCCACAATCCCATGCACATATTGACAATACATATTTAAAAAAGTATGCACTGCCACCTGCTGGCTAGAACTTTAAATTCCTAGAATTTTTATAAACAAAGCAGAGTGTGGGAGAGATCATTTCTTATTAATATGTTGTTCCATTGTCATTGTGTTTCTGTATAAAGTGATACAAACAAGGGTGATTATTGCAAACATATCAAACATTTCCAGTGATAAGTACATACTGCTGAACAGCAAAACATATACATCCATAAAAAGATAAAAGAGAGAAAGCCTTTCTGGTATAAGGAAAATGACTAGTGATTTCATGGTACTGGTATATTAATGTAATCAGTCACCTTAAAAATCAAAAATGGGTCTTGTTAAACACAAAAAGTTGTGTTCAGAAATCTTTTCAAGATACCGTAGAAGCTCAAGCAAAACTTTTTTTTTTTTTAGATTTGCACAAATGTTGCATTTTTGTAGTTTTTTAATGTTTAAATGAAACCTTTTACTGATTTTGTGCACAGAAAAATGTAGATTTATTGTTGCAGTTATGTTAAACTAGTACATTTTTTGTTACTTCAATGAGAAAAGTTTGCAACTATTACCATAACATTTAAAATAAGGGTTCGTCTGTTCTCAACAACAGTAGCCGGGTAGCAAATGCTCCTGAAAAATGACAGCTATTACCCAATTTTTGGAGGTTTTCTCTAGCTGTTGTCAATAGAGCTGGCTCATGGATAGGACAGACTGGCTCTGGGTTCCATATAAATTTGTCTTCCCCTGCTTAAAATGGAATGATCATTATACATGCTGGGTAGGGATGTCCCGATTCCACTTTTTCAGGACCAAGTACAAGTACTTCCCCGCATGTACTTGCCGATACCAATTACCGATCCTTTTTTTTCATTACACACGCCCAGTACACTATAGCAATAGATTTACAGCCAGCCCTGTCCCAGCTTCCCTCACTCACAGTTTCACTCCGATCCCTGTGCCTCACGAGGTGTCTCTTGAAGTCTCGGATCGCTGCATCGCGTCTCGGTGCTCAGCTTGTGGGAGGCGCTCTCAATTCTGCCCTGCTAACATGAATAGGTTAAATCATAATCCATAGTACATATACAGCACACATGTTCCGTACACTGCAGTAATAGAGTTACAATTATCCCCTGCTAACATGAATAGGTTAAATCATGATCCATAGTACATAATAGTACGTAACATGTAGTTGTACTACGGATCATTTAACCCATTCATGTTAGCAGTGCAGAATTGTAAATCTATTGCTGCAGTGCATTCTATATGTACTGTATATGTACAGTACATAAAGAATGCACTGCAGCAGTAGATCACACAAAAAACTAAGCCCAGGCCCCGTCTTACTCACTGTTGCCTCGATCGCGGTGCCTCACGATTTTTCTCACAAGTGAGGACGTGATCGGCACCGAGCTGGAGAGGAGTGTCGCGTCAATGCTGCTCCGGTGGGCGTCGCTCCAGGTGGGGTCCTAATTTAGGTGGCCGGCACCTGCCTGGAGTGCTACAAGTAGTACAAGTACTACTTGTACTGTGCCGGTTTTTTGTTTTTTACACTGTCTGTGACAGCTGCATGTCCCCGCAGTGGCTGTGCGGGGATGTACTCTGTCACCAGTGGCAGAGAGCGGCTCTATCTGCGGGCGTACAAATCCCCCTCCTCCCCCCGGATCCACCACTGATGTAGGCGGCGCTGGACGTCGGCGTCACTGAGCGGCGGAGCGACGCGTCACTGCAGTGGGCGGAGCTCCAGGTGGAATCCTCTGGGCAGTCTCCAGCCTACATTAGGACCCCAGCTGGAGCTCCGCCCACAAAAGTGACGCAACGTTCCTCCGCACAGCCACCACGGAAGGTAAAGTTAAAAAAAAAAACATAGCGCAAGCTTCGGCGCTTTGTATCGGGGCATTTTGACAAGTACAAGTACTTGTCACAATGCCCTGTATCGGGCCCGATTCCGATGCTAGCATCGGTATCGGGACATCCCTAATGCTGGGGCATGATTATGTAAAGAAAGGAGTGTTTTGGGGACATGGCCAATTTTGAGTCTATCAGCAATCTTATATCTATTGGCGAGAATGACACCACTGGCCAACTGCTCTGGGCAGATGGGAAATTTTTCAGGCAAGTTAGAAAGTTTTTTGTCAGTTCTGTTGTTCCCCAAAAAGCAATTGGCACTACAGGTGTCTTTTTGCACCTCTCTACAACTACTCCTTCTCAGTCTACTATTCCTAAGAATAAACAAAAATGCTCAACAAAGACCAGCATGTGTTTACAGCAGTGGATTCGGTCAGAGTTGCTGACATAAAAAATGTGTTACTGTGAGATACCCCGTTGAATGCCCACACTACTTCTTCCAAGGCAGCAGGGCACCATAGTAATCTACCAAAAAAGCTTCCTTATTGCAATATGGGATTCAGTGGGGCAATGCCTCAGCAATGAATTTCCCGTAAGTCACTATTTGCCTATTGAGCCTGGGACACAAAGGAATTTTTAAAGAAAATGCAAACGTCAGTGGCTCCAGTTTGCAACTTACTGTTACCTAGCAGTTAGTTGTAAGGTTAGTTTGATATCCTTTACTTTATTGTGTATATGTTAATATATAGTACACTGCATAAAAACATATTTTTTCCCCAAATATGTGAAAATCCACCCATAAGGTTGAAAGACTTCTGGGCAGTGCAGGCTACTTTGTTCTTTTTCTGATGATATTTCTCCTTGTATAAGGCTGCAAGGATGAAACAAAAATTAATTCATATTAAGCAGTGAGTACAAACAGCATTGCTGGGGTAAAAGTTACTTTTTTGTAGACATATGGTTGACATATGGCCAAAAGAGTAAACCTGGAGAAAAAAACAGAATTGTATTAAAGCTGAACTCCGAGTACAAATGTCTTTACCCTTGCAGTGGGTACTCTTCCCCACTGTAAGTGATAAATGCTTGTTTTGCCTAGAAGGTGATAAATAATGTGATAAACTTACCTTATTAATTACTTCCCCAGCAGTTAGTGCTCTCCTCCGCTGTCCAATGCTCTGAAATATAAGCAGGTCCTCGGTGTCCCCCCATTCAATGCAGACTGCTGTTCCTGCACTGTATGGGGATGATGTGAGCGATCTGCGACCCGTCGGGAAGCAAAGAACAGAAAGAGGAGGAAGCCTGCAGAAGCAAGAAATTAGGTAAGTAAATCATCTTATTCATCATCCACTAGGAAAAATTAGCAGTTAACCCTTGCAGTGAGGACGGGGACCCAGTAGCATCACAAGGGGGATGCGGGGGTGAGGCCCACACAGGGTGACACCATCAGAGGGGGTGACGCCAAATTGACTGACAGTCATTTCTTGTCACCCCCTCAGAAAAGTCGGGCATTCAGTCATGGACCGAGAGCCCAACAGCGGCACGAGAGAGGAGGGTTCCTGGCGGCATACCTTATCCCACCGGATAACCGCCCCCTCCTCCCTTTGCCCGCGGCCGCACTGGGTGACACCTGGCCTGGTAATGCCGCTGGGGGG
>NW_017308109.1:5718-92643 GCF_000935625.1 Nanorana parkeri | reverse complement strand
GGGGGGGGGCCCACTGTAATAGTAAAGAATCTTTGTCCCCAGAGTTCAGCTTTAAGAGTTATTCTCATTTTCCTGAAACATTTTAAGCCTAACCATGTCACAAGGCTCTCTGTGTAAAGCACAGTACAGTCACAGCCTGATAAATTCAAACTGAGCATATGCATAATGCATAAGCAGTGGTTACCTTTACTGAAAACTGAATGTAAAAAAAAACAGTAGATCCAGAGTGTTAGGCAGCTTAGGTTGTATGTAAAACTTGGCTTTTCCTGTAAAGTCAAGCTTCAGTCCACAATCCACCCTCCTGAGGCTCTCTGTTGGTTCTTAAATAAAATGAGTGATCTTATTGAGTAAAGAGGCTCAGAAAAGTAAACATTTGCATATAACTACAGCATCCCACATCCCTGGGCATACTGATCATTTTAACATTTGGTTTACACTGAAGGTAACCTTTGTGTAGGCATTTTTTTATTCATATGCTCAGTTGAATTACTCAGATGTGTGAGAACTTTGACAGATATATTTATAGATCTCATTGTGTTATATTTTTCTGTTTAGCTGGGAACTGAATTCCAAATACTGTGACACAGTAAACGTGATATCACCCTACAATGAAGGAACCCGACTTCTTGACTTAATCGATCTATCGATCTTGGACTTTTTTATGGGTATGTTAATAACATTATTTTTTTGTAGTTAAATACATTTTATTAAAAAGGCAAATACACTTTTTGTTTTTGCAGCTGAGAAAAACAAAAAAGAGCAACATTCCCATAATTTAAAACCCCTCCCTCTCCCTGAGTGGTTCCTAGTCATTCAGTTTAAAGAGTAATTGTAACGTTTCAAGACGAAACGACAACTATTCTGACTTCATCCCTTGCTTCATCCCTGACTTCAACCTCTATGCCTGGCCTGTTTATGCAGATATATTCACTGTGGACAATCCTTATCAGATAGCTGATCTCACCAAATACCTTTTCATCCTTATTGCATGCAGCAGGTTAGAGCAGACAACAGGGTCCAGCAGATGAATGAGCAGATGGTATTTGAAGGTCAAGGATGATAATGTTTCTAAGCTAGCATATACATGTGATCCTGCTATAGGCAGCCATGACACTAAATGACTAGTTCTTCAAGAAGGGGGAAATGCATCATAAATGGGAGGGAACACAGAAAAACATGGTGCAATAACCAAAATGCCCACAAAATTGTAGTATAATAACCAGCTATACAACTGCTATACATGGCTTAAGGAAAATTCTCACTTCACATTAATATAGGTAATAACCATAACTATGCATTAAACACTAAAGGTGATCAGCGCCAGTAAGTGTAATGTGGAAATATGAGCTACCAAGCACTAAGGATATAACTAAATATCTGTAAAATGTGAAAAAACAATATTGTGCCGAGCTAATAATCATACATATCTAATAAATTAAAACATATATAAATGAGTCACATATATGAGCCTTCAAACAAATGAGGCATAAGAAATATCTACACACATCCGGCTACACATTGAGGAGACCTTATCGCCTTTTTCTGTGCATGGGCTTCCCTCCCCCATTAAGAAGGGAAAAAGTGCATTTGACCTAGCTCTGTGGGTCTACCTCCCCAGGTGAGCATTCACTTGTTATCATCACTCACTGGGTGGAGGTGAAGGTCTGCCTGCATTGTGTGATCATCCTTACCTGAGAGTTATATGCACATTGGCTGCGAATCATCTGAGGAATTTTTTGCACAATCACCATTGTTTGCGTTAGTTTTTTTCCTTGGGACTCTTTTTGCCTATATTGCTTTTTTGTATGTGTGTAGATATTTCTTATGCCTCATTTGTTTGAAGGCTCATATATGTGACTCATTTATATATGTTTTAATTTATTAGATATGTATGATTATTAGCTCGGCACAATATTGTTTTTTCACATAACTATGCATTGTTTAATATTTTTATGCAATTATTGTGACAGCACAACAATGCTGATCTAGTTGTGTGGGGTTACCTTTTATGGATCTCAGCTGCAGAACTGTTATAGCTGCCGTGCCGATAAAGAGTCAGTGTTTGCAGGATCAAGGAGTGGTTGAACTTGGAACACAGCCGGTGGGCAACTTGTAAAAGGAGGTTCTACAGACAAGTATTAACTTCCGGGATTAATGCATACCTAGTCCAGGTTAGTCTGCTTATATAATGGAATATAATTGGGAGCATGTATTACATCATACACATCAGTGGCGGAACTATCGCCGGTGCGGGTGCACCAGGGCCTCGGGCCTGTGGGGGGCCCAGCACAGTCCCAGTCAATACTGCCTGGTCACCACCCACTCCACTGGACTCGTCGGCTGTGAGCGGGAGAGCCAGAGCGTGCGAGAATGTATACAGAGATGGCACCTCTCTATATACATTGCTTGGGGGGCAATGTTACAAAACACAAAAAATCCCCAGCTTCACCTGCCAGCTAGCCTGCAACGAAACAAATAGCCCTGTCAACAGTATGCGTTAAAACGAGAGGTTTTAGTTGCACAAACTTTTGGCCAAAAACATGTACAAGCCACACCGCCGCGCCAAGGCACCTCTGCAAGGTGTGGTCCTAACTCTATGTATACGAGTCTCCGAGTGTGAGCATATTAATGCAGTCGATAAATTGCATGCAGGTCTACCTGGAGATTGGGGAGGAGAGAAAGTGACAGCCGGCCGAGCGCTGCGGGAGGAGAGCGCTGTGTTTGTGGGTTTATTTTGGGGGGGCCCAAAAAAAATCTTGCACCAGGGCCCTTTGTTCCTTAGGTCCGCCACTGATACACATCATAGGAGGTTCAATAATGAGGAAGTCCAGTGCCTCCTAAGAGTACCTGTATTCCTTCATGCAGGAACACAGTTAGAGGTTTTGATGTATATATATCGTCCCAGGGTTTGGTTAAAGCAATCACAGCACCCCTGCTAGCATCAGTAATTAGTCATCTCATAATTAAATAGTGAATAAAACTATATGAGTATATACACAAAGATATTTCATGATCTATAGAGTCTCTCAATTCAGCTGGTTGATCTTTAAAGTGTGGAAAAACTGACATGATGTGTGAAGTTCTGTCCCATACGTCTAGAAGATTGCTGGAGAATTGCGGTTAGCAGAGATGGGAACTCATGAGTCCAGGTAGTAATGGTAGTCCCAGTCAGTTTAGGAAATCCTGAAGAGGAAGGTAAGTTGAATCCAATTTCTACAGGGGTGACCATCAGTTATGTGGATAGCGGAGACCGTTACCACTTGCAGCTGCAGTCAGAGGAGGGATGGATGGCTGCTGACCCAAGATGGATGGATGGGTGTAATCCCAGGATGGAGGGAGTAGAGCAGGCTGTGCACTCCTTGAAGAAGGATTCCTACAAGCCAGGAATCCCAGTGGATGCTTGCTGCAGATTCAAGGCAAGGGGCCGGCATACAGGGCTTACGGATAGGAAGGACGGTGTCGGAATTGGAAATGCTCAGCGTCTCACAACACTGACAAGACATCAATCATTTCAAATTACATGGCTTTAAGCTGCTGACTGAGTGAAGGGGGCGGAGCAGCGTGACGTAATTGAAGAGGGCGGCGCTCAGCACGAATACTGAAGCATCGCCCGTAATTGTACTTTTGTTGAGGAAAAAAAATCAATCCCCTCTAGGTGATCAGTGTACATTCTAACGATTTTAACAAACTTTGTTGCAGATTCCTACCTTTTTTTGTTCTGAAGAAAAAGTTGTTTGTTGCAGCATGTCCTTTTAAAAATGATTCCTGAATGGGAGGGTCAGGGTTCTCATAACCAGCTGGTGGGCTTCCTGTTTTGTAATAAGGTAAGGTGCATGATCTGCATCCCTTTAGTAGTCATTAGCCCTTAGGAAGTATCTCACCAAAAATGAAATTCCTTGATTTTAGAATCAAGGTCCAAACGGCTGGTGCGACCCCCTCAGAGACTCACTTATGACTCACCAGGGAATAGCACAGAGGAAGCTGTAACTACTGTGCGAAGATCACCCGAGGTGTCCACCCTGACCACAGAGGTATCAAAGGACTCGAGTCCAACCCAGGCCATCAGCACACCTTGGTGGAGGTTCCCTCCACTCACCCCACTTGCTAGACGCTGTCATGAACTGCATCTATCTACACGCAGTAAAGGTATTCAAGTGGTTTAGTATAAAACTTTATATGTGCCTTTATACTGTATATATTGTCTGTAGAACTTGCAAATGCAGTTTACCCTTTGGAGGGACCCAAAGACTTTAAGTAGGGGGAGAATGTAGCCCTGTTGTGATTTCAGCCCTTTAAGAGGAAATATATTGCAGCTGCAGGTGGAGCCAGAGAGCACAGATTGTGGGGATTGTAATACAGAGCAGATATTATTGATACACTTTGGCTGAAAGAACTTTGAGAACTGCATTTCCCAGGAGGCTGTGGGGAGGAAACATGAGACTTATGGGTTGCATCTGCTGAGCAGCCTCAGTCTGGGACAGCCATTTGAAGAGGAAAGACCTGTGTAACCCTGTGTGGGTTAAGACTGTGTGCAACAGAGCTGTGGGGTCACCTCTGACATACAGGCACACACAGGCTCTGTGCAGCGGTGTACAGAGAGACTGACCTGAGTTGCTGAATTAGAGAGGACCAGATTGAGTGCCTGAAGTGAGGACCGGTGACGTTGAGGCCTAGCCACACGGCCGAACCAGCCACTGGGGTGATCCAGCCAGCCCAGCTGAGAGGGAGTAGCCAGACGGAGACGACCAAGATGACTGCCCGTCTCCTGAATGAGTGAAAACTTCTTACAAGGGACCCAGATGACTTCACCTTCCTCCCAGAGTCGACTTGAGAGAGAGAGAGGACACCCAGCTTCTACCAGCAGACTCCATCTCTTCCCTTTTTGATCTGAGGAGTGGTGAGAGGCCTTTGGCCACAGTGACACCCTGTTTATTGTTCATATCTGCACTACAGTAAGGGCCCCAACGCCGGCTAGCCTAGGACAGTACTACTGGCCAGTAGTTTAGAGTGAGGTAGATACTTTTAAGTAGAGATATTAATGTTGATTGCATTCGATCTAAGTGTATTATCTGAGACATTCTGACATTGCAGGCTTTCGTGCATGCAATAGATTGCTGCTGCGTGTCAGATTGCCTTATCCTGTTATTGGTTGTATTAAATGTGATTGGGGAGCCGTTAAGTGCTTTGTTCTATTCCATAGTCATTAAATCTGTTATAAAACTTCACAAGGTGTGCTGGTGTGCTGTGGGTTCATTGCTTGTGGCGTGTCACAGAGGTGAAACAGAAGACCCGATCATCCAGCGGCTCCTTCGGGGGTGAGCGCTACAATGGTTTTACCCACATAAACTAGCGAACAAGGACATTTTAGTATATATATGCAATAGTCCGATACACAGTTCAAGTAACCACGAATGGAATATCTTTTCCCTGTGTATGGATGGCAAAATGAATCACCTGTAATGAGTGAGTTACAGACGCTGCAGTTGTAGCATCTGTAACAACTAGGGTTGCCAACCGTCGGGTTTTCACCCGGACAGTCCGGTTTTGGCATCTTGTGTGAATTATGGGATCCAGTGGAAGTGATCCTTTAAGAATTTGATCCAATAAAGCTTTGCTGGCATGACTTGGGTCCATGCCTCCTTTTTGAATGACTTGATGAAGGATTTGATCCAACCGCCAGACATAAGTGGATAACTCTTCTCCTTCATTTTGATAGGTGTGTGAGAACATATGCATTAGCTCAGCACAGTCCTCCACCCCTCCAAAAATCTCTCGTAAAGCTTCTAAACACTCAGCAGCTGTGCAGCCCGGCTTGTCCCTTTTTAGGTTCCTGATGACATCTGAAGCAGGAGTTCTTAGGCTCTCGATTAACCGTTGTCTTTTTACTGTGTCGGCAACTCCCCATTCTTCCACAGCCTGCACTGCCTGATCTATTCAGGTTTCAAAGTCCTCTTCGCCAGATGGCACAGGGACCTGAATAGAACCGCAACTTGCGATATCCATAATTGGCAGACGCGGCTGAGTTTTGGGCCAACGTTTCCACCAGCTTTCCCATATCTGTAAAGAATGTAGCAGGAGGGAACCCTGTAGTTGGGATGGAACTAATAGCTGATACTCCTGGCCCTGATGTTGATGAGCTAGCATTTTCAGTGTGATCATCCAGCATACCTGGCTGTATAAGCTGAGCTTCGAGGTCCCCTGGTAACTGTATGCCAATTCCCTTGAAGCAGGTTGGGACTCCTTTCTTCCATTCTAGTAGGGCATAGGTGTGGGAGACTTCTTGATTTATTTTTGTGTCTATTACAAACACTTTCTGGTCAGGTGCTAGTGTAGTTACTGCTTGACGGATCTGTTCCTCTTCCCATTTGTCAGCAGGAATGCCCATTACTACACTCAGCCCTAATTGGCCATTTTGTTCCTTGCACCACTCTGCTGCTGTGTTTGGAACCATTGTTGGCTCGTTTGTGCGTTTATCACTTTGCAAGAGGTATCAGAAGATATCCCGGACGAGCCCCCACGTGTAGCGCTCCTCCCCGAAGGAGCCGCTGGATGATCGGGTCTTCTGTTTCACCTCTGTGACACGCCACAAGCAATTAACCCACAGCACACCTTGTGAAGTTTTATAACAGATTTAATGACTATGGAATAGAACAAAGCACTTAACGGCTCCCCAATCACATGTAATACAACCAATAACAGGATAAGGCAATCTGACACGCAGCAGCAATGTCAGAATGTCTCAGATAATACACTTAGATCGAATGCAATCAACATTAATATCTCTACTTAAAAGTATCTACCCCACTCAAAAATACTGGCCAGTAGTACTGTCCTAGGCTAGCCGTAGTTGGGGCCCTTAATGTAGTGCAGATATGAACAATAAACAGGGTGTCACTGTGGCCAAAGGCCTCTCACCACTCCTCAGATCAAAAAGGGAAGAGATGAAGTCTGCTGGTAGAAGCTGGGTGTGCTCTCTCTCTCTCTCAAGCCGACTCTGGGAGAAAGGTGAAGTCATCTGGGTCCCTTGTAAGAAGTTTTCACTCATTCAGGAGACTGGCAGTCATCTCGGTCGTCTCCGTCTGGCTACTCCCTCTCAGCTGGGCTGGCTGGATCACCCCGGTGGCTGGTTTGGCCGTGCGGCTAGGCCTCGACGTCACCGGTCCTCACTTCAGGCACTCAATCTGGTCCTCTCTAATTCAGCAACTCAGGTCAGTCTCTCTGTACACCGCTGCACAGAGCCTGTGTGTGCCTGTATGTAAGAGGTGACCACACAGCTCTGTTGCACACAGTCTTAACCCACACAGGGTTACACAGGTCTGTCCTCTTCAAATGGCTGTCCGTGGTAATTCATCACTGCGAGCACCACCTTTTCCTATTTGGCCTGGACTGCTGTGAGGAGTGCGGAGGGTCTCTCCATCGACTTACATCTACAGACGCCCGAACGCTTGTATGCTAAAGTATGCTAAAGACGCCCACCCGCCCTCAAGAAGCCGCTGTCCGGCCGTTTAATTACAACGGCCGGACAGCAGGTAGTTAAAAACTTTATTTTTTATTGATACATGTCCCCCAGGGCAGTACCCGGATCTCCATACCTTTTTTATGGCCAATAACTTGCATATAAGCCCTCTTAAAGGGGACAATTGTTTTTGAAAGTTCTACCCCCATAGACTTGCCTCAAGGTAGAGTTTGAATTCAAACTCTTTGGATGTTCTATAATCTGAATTCGAACCGAACTCGGGCCTGTTCGGCCCATCACTAGTCAGGAGTGTTTGGATTACAAAATTGGTTGCACAGAATTTCAAATCCCTTGGCAAGCAAAAGTTCCAATATACATATGTCAACTGTACATTTAGTTTTGTGTGTCCGAAGTCCATCTTTTTTTGACCATTCAGGCAAAAACCTAGCAAAGCAGAAAATCACTTTTGCTCTTCTAATCTGACATCACCAATATCACATTTCTTGAATACTTATAACATTTCTCAATACTTTCGCTGATATGACTATAATGAAAAGAAAAATAGTAACCAAGGCCAGAATAAAGATAACATACGAGTGAAAGAATCTTTTCCTTATTATAGTTTATCCTATTAAACAACCTATACTCTGTCATATCCAATCTCAAGGGAAAAAATATGCTAGGTACAGTTTTAGGTAGTTTTATTACATCTTGCATTAAAGTTTATATTATAAATTAAGGTAATAAAATGTAATAAAAGAGATTGATTACTCAATCATGCAACCGCAAACCTCTTGGGTAGTAGCTCTCATGAAAACTAATATGATGCAAAGAAATTATTAATCCCATAAAATCTGTCTGGCTGGCTTCATACCTATAGTATGTGTAGCTTACTCTTCCTGTGAATCTAAATAGTGACTGTGAGAAGCTTGATATCGTGTTTCTCCGAAAATTAAGACCTACCCCGAAAGTAAGACCTAGCGCTATCTTCAGGGATTTCTGTAATATAAGACCTAGCCCGAAAATAAGACCTAGTCCGGGGTAGGTCTTATATTACAGAAATCCCTGAAGATAGCGCTAGATCTTACTTCCGGGGTAGCTGCACATCGGCCTACACAACACGCCCGCACACCTGTTTGCATCGGAGCGGAGAGCGGAGAGCGGAGACCTCGACAGCTGCAGCCAGGTAAGACATCCCCCGAAAATAAGACCTAGTGTCTTTTTTCCATGAAAAAAAAAATAAGACAGTGTCTTATTTTCGGGGAAACACGGTAGTACTGGCATTTTTTTCTCATAAAGCTTCCTGTATGTGAAAGAGGGCAGGGTTTCTGCTGAGGGTGTGTTTGGGGACACCTCACTTGCATTACAGGTAGGTTAGCAAAAGGGTTCCCAGCAGTGACGGACCTAAGGAACAAAGGGCCCTGGTGCAAGATTTTTTGGGGGGACCCCCCCGGCTCCTACAATTCCCGCCCTGCCTACCTATAGCCGTTACTATTCTGCATTTCTGTATAGAGGACTGCAACTCGATGTTTTATTTGGGGAGCCCCCCCCCCCCCCAAACCCACAAACACAGCGATCTCCTCCCGCAGCGCTCGGCCGGTTTTCACTTTCTATCCCCCGCTGGGACACAGAGCAGCACGCCCAGCGGGAGGAAAGAAAGCAGGGATGTGTTGCTGTATCGGCAGAAACATTACATTATTGCTCTCACTGCGACGTTCGAGGCGATATGTAACGTGCAGCACAATTGTCGTTTTTCGCACGTAGGCGCTCTGACGCGTGTGTATCTGGGGGCAGGGGACTTAAACATTTTCCCATTTTTTAATTTCTTTTTAATGTTACTTTAATTTGTAAACACTTTTTTTTTGTACACTAACCCTATTGGTATTACATAGGGGACCAGTGGCGTAAATGAGCGAGCGGCCGCCCGATGACAGCCGGGTGAATGTGGCAGAGAGAGGGAGCCAGGGGCTTCGTTTAGCGGGGGTCGTGACGGCACCCCCCCTCAGTCCTGCGCCCGGGGCAAGCGCCCGCCCCCCCCGGTTGTTACGCCACTGTAGGGGACTAACAAGCAGCCTGTGTAATAGCAGATAGGGTGTGACAGGTCCTCTTTATGGAGGCATCAGGGGTCTTTTAGACCCCTAATGTCACCTAGAGACCCCAAATAAGCTGAGGAAGCCGAGATCTGCTTTCCCAGCTTCTTGTCCTGGCTCTAAAAGCCGGAGACTGTGTACAGTGACACCAGAAGTGATGTAATACACAGCATTTCCGCGTCCAGTAATCGGAGGAGAAATCAGCATCTGGAAGCGGCTGAATCTCTCTCTGATCATTGCGGGGAGACCCACCGACCGCTGCAAGGGGGGGGGACCACACGGTACAAACGATCCGGCGGCTTTTCAGACACCAGACCGATGATTGTAAGTTACACAGCAATCGCCTGCTGTTAAAAGCAGTACCAAGAGCACGGCTGCCGGAGCAGCCGTGTTCTTGTTTTACCTACTTCTGCAGGCCGCCGTCTACAGACGTACTGCGGCCTGGAAGTGGTTTATGTGACATTAAAGTAAATTTTTTCCCCTCCCTCCAATGTAAATGCCAGCGTTTACCTTAACTAATGTCTCCTAATCCGATCTTCTTTCCTGATGTTTTCATCTGTCCCTCCAGCGGTGCGGTGGGTCTCCGATCCAGCGCTGACTCCTCTCTGCATGCGGGTGCATGCGTCCATAGACTTGCAGAGACTGGGGGCCCGCCGGCTGCTGGATACGGAGCTATCCAGCGGCCGGCTACTGTGCTGGGCCTCCCCCCCCCCGGCACCGGCGGTAGTTCTGTCACTGGTTCCCAGATCACTAGAGTACTGACAAATAGGGAAGGGCTTGTACTGGTATTCTAAAGCAATGCCTTGAAAACTGTATGCATCTTAAAGTATATCTGAGCCTAAGAACAAGCTATTTATTTATATCAGTTCTCAGATTTGGCAACTACGTTTGTTTTCTTTACTCAGGTTAAGTATATTTTCTGCAACTACAGAAATATACCTGTTGATATTGATAGAGGTCCAGTATTCTTGTAGCTTCCTGTGTACTGACTGAAATGTCAAATAATGTTAAGTTAAATAAGCTAGCTTCTGTGAAGTTAAAGTTTTCCAAACTAGCTTCTGTGAAGTAAACAATCCCTCCTCCCTAAGAAATGTAGATGATGAGAGGGGGTTGTAGCTTGTAGCAAAATCAGGAGAGCAGTCTGAGGTGACAACACTGGTCATCTCTATAGGTTCAGTACAGTGAGTGAGCGTTGTCACCTTAGGACAGAAGGTGTTTACTGGTGGAATCCCCAGCAAAAATAGAAAAAAGCTTTAAAAAAGGAAACTAATGCAAACATATCTAAAGACTAGTAAGTATCAATACATTTGTAAAGCTTAATTTTGAATTTTAACAGAAGTTTACCATTAGTTTATAAAATATGAGTTTTGGTACTTGGGGCAATGTTCAGAAAACAATACACTGATTCATACTAATTTTGACAAAGATTATTGGCTGTTTACATGCTAACAGTTTTCCCTCTCGTGTGCAGCGCTCAGCGCGCACACGAGAGGGGGGGAGGGGCAGGACGTCTTAAGACGCCCACCCGCTCTGAGCAGACTTCCGTCCGGCCGTTCACAGGCGGCCATGGACGGAAGGTGGTTAAGGAGTCCTTAAAAATGAGGATTAATGGTCTAGTTATAACCTTACTTAATTCCTTAAGTACCTTGGGGTGCAGGTTATCCGGACCCACTGCTTTGTTTGCATTGAGCATTTTAAGTCTTTGTTGTATCCCGGTTTCCGTCAACCACTGGGGTATATTTTGAGTTAAACTGGGAGTTTTATCATGTGTGTCAAACCCGTTTCCCTCCTGAGTGTATACTGAGGAGAAAAAGGCGTTCAGCGCCTCGGCCCTCTCCTTGTCGTTTGTGACTAGCTTCCCGCTTTCATCCTTTATTGGGCCTATCTGCTCCTTTCTCACCTTTTTACTGTTAATATATTGGTAACATTTTTTGGGGTTCTTTTTACTATCTGCGGCGATATGCTTTTCGCACTCAGTTTTAGCTGCCCGGATTTCTAGTTTGCATTTTTTGTTACATTCTTTGTAGTTAAGGAACGCCAATGCCGTCCCCTCCGTCTTATATTTTATAAATGCCGCTCTCTTGTCCTTGACGTGTTGTTTTACAGTTTTATTAAACCATATTGGTTTAGTCTTTGATCTTTTATTTTTGCTCCCTAAAGGTATACACTTTGAAGTAGCAGTATGTAGTGTGTTTTTAAAACAATCCCACATCTGGTCTGTGTTTTAGGTTTTGAAATAAGTTTTCCCATTTTATTTCCCCCACTAGGTTGCGCAGCAGTGTTAATCGTACGGTTTTTGATGTACGGAAACGCCACCGACCTTGCGAAAATCATACGATTTGACAAAAGTTTTCTAACCTTCTGGAAAGTCAAAAGTCGTACGATTGTACAGTATTTGCGGTTGTATGCTGCCCATCAACCTTACGAATATCGGACGAAAACGCGATCGCAAACGAAAATCGGCAGATATTTGTAAGGTGTATGGGCACCTTAACTCTGCTCTCTCCTCCAATTAGCAAGTTCCTTGTCAGTACATGTGCATCCAGCCTATGTAATTGGCCCCTAATGCGCACCCTCCCTCTCCTAGTCTCTGTTCTGAGGTTGAACTCGATGGACCGGTTTCAACCTGATTAACTATGTAACTATGTTCTAATGTACAACTGGTTGCAAGAGGCTGATACCAAGTCAAATTTAGCTAAATACATTGCAGGATTAAAAAATGCATGTAATGGTTTATTTATTTTAATAATACATAACTACATTTATTGGTGTTTTTTGCCTGAAGTTCAGTTTTAAAGAGAAAGATTTGCAGATTAGCAGGATAATACATCACTTTGCCTCCCTGCTTAATTAATGTTTAGTGCAGGTGTCTCAAACTCAATTTACTCGTGGGCCACTGAACAAATTTTCTTCTCCTATGGGGGCCATCTGCCAAATTTCATACTTGAAAATTGTTTTTACTTAAAAATGTGCATTTTCCTGCAGCAGAAATCCCTAATCTGGCATTTACAGTCACTCTCCCTAGACGCATTGATCGTGCATCCAGGGAGAATTATTGATTCCTAACCACAAGCAGGGCCGGTGCAAGGATTTCTGCTTCCCCCCCGCCACAATGCCACCCTAACCAGTGGCGGACCTAATAACCAAAGGGCCCTGGTGCAAGATTTTATCTTGGGGCCCCCCTCCTGAGACGGGGGGGCGCGGGAGCGGATCACACTGGCCCCAGCCCCCCTCCAGCGGTCTGTTGCAGTAGCGTGCTGGACTGGACCTGAGACCCTGCAGAGCACACCATAGATCCTGCATAGTCCACCTGAGACTCTCTATGGTGGGCTCTGCAGGGTCCCAGGTGGGCTGGTCTGGTCGTTTGGATCCCTTTCCCTGTATGTCCTCCCAACTCTTTCTTCTTACCTGCTGCTGCTGGGGCCTGGCCTCCTCCACCCCCTCCCGTCACCTCTGCCATGCCGCGCCGGTACAGTTGATACCCATGTAAGAGGCCCCCCAGATCCCTCACATGAGTACCGTTTGCAGATCGGTTCTACTGCACATGCGATTTGCGATGCCGATCTTCCCTGGAACAGCAGAGAGAGCGCTGGAATGCTTCACCTATTCCACCGCCGAAAAACTGGGTGAGATTACGCTAAAATGTTAGAACAGAGGCCTGTCTGTAATCATTTAATCAGAGAAATAGATTATAATAGTGAACATTACAGTGTAATATTCTCCATTATAATCCACTTGTCTAATTACATGAAAAAGCAGTACACAACCATCCCCACCCCCGCGCGTGGGACTCACCCAGCCAGAGGATTGTAGCAGCCAGGGAGTTTCTAATCGATGTGTGCACTGCAGGGGGCAGGGCTTATGACACACACACGCCACCTGTTACTATGGACGCAGCCGGGAGTGGAGGTGAGTCACAGGACCCGCCCCCTCACTGAGAAGCCCGTCGGCAATGCGGGGCCACGGTGTTCGAACACTGGGACCGTGCACTGCCCCATATTGCAGGACCGGACCCCACTGAGGAAGTGGGGGTGCCCAGGACTGGACCCCCTGGCCCCCCCACAGCCTCAGGCCCCGGTGCCCCGGCACTGGCTGCACCGGCGGTAGTTCCGCATACATCCCCATACAGCATACATTTTATTTGTGCTCCATTAAGCTATAGTGGCTCTCGCTCTGGCGCATGCTGTAAAACCTAACTAGGGTTGTTTTACCCGGACAGTCCGGTTTTTGAGTCTTGGGTCTGGGTGGCAGGCCAGGTGCCACCTGGACACAAGACACTAAGTGCCGATATCGGCACTTTAATTTTTTTGACAGATACGGTTGCTGAGGTCCCCAGTAAGTGCAGGACCTCAGGCAGCCACATCTGCCTGAAGCGGCATCCTACTGTGAGCCATAAACAGTCTCCATGCTGTAAACATACATCTGCCCATCTTCCTGTCCTGACAGCAGGAGGTGATAAGATACACAGCAGAAAGAAGAAAAAAAAAAACTACCAGGGAGGTGCTGTTTTTTTTTTTTCAAAAATATTTTATTGTGTTGAAGGTTCAATCAAGTGTTTACAACATGTCTAGTATGACATTTTCAACATTCTTTTTCCGTTACATTTTCAATAAGATTGCACATATAATCATGCTGAACACATTGAATATCGTACATCCTATCCTAAGGTTCTTTTCTTATCTTAGCTTATCTAATCTAAGAGCGACCCAACGGTAGACTTCAGATGGTAGAGTAGCTCCACCGTTATAAGGAATCGAGGAATGCTCTAGGGTGGAATGGAGTAGAGCAAGTGGCCCATCTTGGCGCCTATTCACTCCTCCTCCACCCCCCTCCCATCGCATTATTATGATGATTTCCCCTCCATGCCTCTCAGCGCCGTAGGATGCTTTCCCCTGAGAAGCGTCACCCGCTTGGTCGCCATCTATCTTATCCAAGGAAATAATTCCATCTTAACTAGTCTAAATTCAACTTTTCTCCTAGATTCATTGTAGTCATAAACTCACTGGCTTCCTCATCTTCGCCTCTCCCCAGACGTCCCGTGTGGTCTTCTGGCAGCCTCTCCACCCGATCGCTCCATTCCATCTGAACGCACCACAGTCACACATATTCTACATAATATTACTGGTAATGATTGCGACCACTCCCTCGTAAGGGGCTCGTTGATAACCCACCCCCCTACAGCTGACTGTCTGGCTATCATCACGTGACGGAGAACCTGTGGATCCTGTTGGGATAGCCAGGCAGCCTAGTGAGTACCTTGAGTACCTAAAGGGGAGAACTATTTTGTGGATCATGGCGGCTCCAAATTGAGTTGATATAAAGAGGCTCCATCAGTCGAACAATCTTGTTGTGACTTTATCTCCCTCCAGTATAGCCTCCAGTCGCTCCTGCCACATTACTGTTTTCAAAGTTTCCTCTAATTGTTTAATGTGAGGAGGATCAGGGGACAACCAGGCTTTCATCAATGCCCTCCTAGCTAGAAGAAGACACATTTGTACCCATAGCCACCTGGTCCTAGGGAGTGGCGTATCCCCTTCCCAATAACTGAATAAACATAGCCAATGTTGGAATGGCAACTCAGTTCCCACAATCTCCGACAATAGAGAAATCACCTTCTTCCAGAACACGGAGACAGGTGTACATGTCCATAGACAGTGATACAGATCCGCCCCTAGGAGGTTGCATTTTGGACATGCCGTCAAGTATGGACTTTTTGCCTTTATTTTATGGAAAAAATCAAAGGCATGACATGCCTTATGGATTATGCAGAACATATGAAGTATGGAGTCTCCCTCCATACTTCATTAGTAGTGCATTTCCTGATCGTTTGGTGTCCCTGTATTATTTTGTCATATAGGTCATCATCCAGTATATGTTTTCTCCATTTTAAAACTGAGGATTTCGCCGCCCGTGGGAGGGAAGTGGTGTTTAGACATGCATACAACGTCTTAATGGGGTAGCATTTGGAGTGAATTACCAGATCTAAACAGTTAGACTTAAGAAAAAATTGTGGTGTTCGCGTTTCACTTTTCCTGTAATGGGTCAATTGAGAATAAAATAAAAAGTGATTTCTGGGGATTTGAAACCTGTCGCATATGGTTGGAAAAGCTAACGGCTGAAATTAGTCTGGGTCGCACATCTGCGCCATTGATGATAGGCCTTTCGAATCCCATGCTTTATAGGCTGCGTAACTTTGTCCAGGTAGGAATTGGGGATTGCCCCATTAAGGGGAGGTATTTGGAGATATATGGGTGAGAGTTAAGTTGTAATCTAGAAGCCACTGTGTCTCTTATTATGATGCTGTGTTTCAGTAAAGTAGGTAGTTTAGAGATTCTGGTATGGAGGAGAGCTGTGAGAGACCATGGGGCAAGCTTGCTACAGAGACAAGTTGGAATACTGAGACAATCCATTGATCCAGTCAATAGAGTGGCAGAGTAGACAAGCCAGGTTGTATGCTCTAATATCTGGCATGCCCATGCCTCCATCATCTTTGTGTAACTTTAGTTGTCGAAGGGGTATGCGGGCTCTCTTGGATCGCCATAGAAATTTATTGTAGGCCGCTTCTAGTAGCTTGATGTCTTTGTGTTTTAGCAGTACAGCGATAGTTTGCATTGGGTACAGTAGTTTCGGGAAACTGACCATTTTTAGAAGATGAGCTCTGCCAAAGAGCGAGAGGGGTAGTGAGGACCATTTATTTCAGCCATTATGTTATTTAGTAGGGGAGTATAGTTGAGGTGATATATAGTAGATGGAGGGAGGTGCTGTTTTCATGGTCTGCTCTCAGCACACTCTGTGCATCAGCAAGGTAAGAGCTCACCTCTATATGTACTGAAGGTGGTCTTCAATACCCCATTCAGCCTGCTTCATCTGTCTTCAGGGACCTAGTTAAGTGCAGGGTGTTCTTCCCTATTGCTATATGTGAAATAATCTTTTTTTTAATCTGCCTACTTACTTTGCATCCAGGCTTAAAGTATCTATGTTATAATCCTTCCTAAAGATCTTGTATTTTTGTGTTTAGTTCAATTCTGCATGATTTGCATGTTTACATCAAGGGATACAGATTAACCCTTTTTGGTATTTTAAAAAACTGTTATTAGCACAGGATATCTAATTTACCTGGATTTAACCACTTCAGTTTTCAGTTGCCACACTTCTATACCCCTTATGCACCAGAGCAATGTTTACATTTTTCCTAGAGGCCTACAGATTCAGCAATAGTTTTGTCACTTAAAGTGACATTAAGGCCTTATTCACATGAGAAACGGCCAGCAGGTACAGCTTCGTGCTGCGCGCAGGGCTGTATCGGGCATCTCCAGGGAAGGACCGGTGCTGCGAGTTCCGTACGGGTGCGGGTGTCCCGGCTCGGACGCAGACAGGATCCATCCTGTCAGCGTCCAAGTAAGGACACCCGCACGGACGTGCTGGGCGGGTGAGCGTAGGGCGGCGTACGACCATGTACTCCCATAGAGAAGGACAGGGGCTGCGTACGAATCACACGCAACACCTGTCCTTCCCGGGAGCTGCCCAAAAAGGCCCTGCATGTAGCACAAAGCTGTACGTGCCGGCCTTTCCTCGTGTAAATGAGGCCTAAAGGCTAAAGTCCCCCCCCCACAGTACTAAAGTAAGGACTTACCTTAAATGATGTCTCTTAATCCGATGTTCTTCTTTCCTGTAGTTTTCAGCTGTGCGGGTCTCCGATCCAGCGCTGACTCATCTCCTCTGACATCCCACGGAGTCTGTGCGGGTGCACGCTGCTCAATATACTTACCTTGTGTCTCTTCTCGTCTTCCGGCCGAACATCTAAACTGCGCATGCGCCTGCCCCGAAATCCTTTATCCAACATATTTTCAGATGTTCGGACGGGAGCGTGCGGCGTAGACACAGGTAAGTATTAGCCTTTTCAAAAAGTTTTTTTAAAAATAATTTTGCATATATCTACTGCTTGCTAGCCATAGATATATGCATAAAAAAGTGAGGGTTTAATAACCCTTTAAGATAATAAATTCTTAAAGGCACATCCAACAATGCTTGGAACACAGACAGACTCACATGTCTAGTGATCGTGTATATGTACAACACTCTGGACAGCTGTTTATTTTCAGAAGTAATAAATCAAGGAGCGCCAGAGGTTGTCATACATAGTCTTTTAGACAGAGTTAATATATTGGCATCTATGCAGGAGGCAGCCCCAATGCAGTCAGGGAGACTGAAGACACTGTAAGACAAAACAAGAGAGGGGCGCCTTTTCCTAGTGCAGATCAGTTTTTATTTTTCGCGTAAAATGAGGATAGATAAGTGAATGGATACTCACAAGGATGGAAATACACAAGCATTAAGAACAGTGTGGAGACAGAACCGGATTAGTAGCAGTCTGTCAGATGCGTCCTATGTGCAGATCGATGTGCAAGAGTGTCGACGCGTTTCCGGGGCACGCCCCGTTCGTCAGGACATAGCCCCAGTCTCGTCCCCACTTGAATTATAAAGGGAAACAAAAGCCCCTGATTGGATGCCGCTCGATAGAGTGGATGGGAGGTATCCGAATGGGGAGTGGGCGGGCCACATTTAGCCTCATTAGAATCAGGCATTTAAAAAAAAAAATTTTAAATCCTCTTTATTCAAAAAAAAATGTTTTACGACAATCAACAATAATAATTTACAACCACATAATTAATAGTGTAATTTACAACAACATGATTATACATCCACATACATACATACAACTCACATTTAAGACACTGCTATTTTCGCAATTTAGTCCATATTTTAACATTTACATTTCATGGTCAACCCTGAACGGTCTTCATATTATATATGCCAAATCTTAAATTGGCTTCCCACATAACCTATTTAACTTCCTTTACCGTCCCCATTTATACATTTATATCGTGATATTTTCTACCTCCGTATTTAGTGCTTCATATTAATTAATTTTGTATATTATTTAGGTGTTTACTCCCATATTATGTAAAATACATATTTCTGTTACTTGTCCTCCCTTTATTTGTTATATCACACCCCCTCGATTCCACCTCTATATTTAGTGTTTCATATTAATTTTGTGTATTATTCAGGTATTTACTCAAAATATATAACAACATTTTCACATATTATATCTAAACAAGGAACCCCCTACCACATATTTATAGTGTATAATTTATATATATATTTATAGTGCATATTTCTATTACTTATCCACCCTTTAATCATTATTACCCCCTTCCTCTAATATTTTTAGTGTATTTCATTTGTTTATTTATTTATAATGTGTTTTTCCCCCCTTACCATCACTTTTAAATCAAATCTTTTATTTAAGTGAGTATTAACTTATACTATAAGTGGGTTAAGTGATCTAAGTGGAGCTAAACCAGGCATAGAGAGCCATGGGGACCATATCTTCCAGAATTTCCCCAAACATCCTCTATGTATAAAGATCATTCTTTCTTTCAATAATATTTGGTTGACCTGAGTACACCACTCCTCTAATGTAGGTGGCCGGGAAGACAACCATCTGAAGGCAATCAATTTCCTTGCTATGCCCAGTAATCTTATTTTAATGTCACCAATCCCCTGTTCCTGTCCCCTCCTCACAATTCAGTAAACACAGCCTGGGATCCACCTCCAGTGAGATATCAAACACTTGGTTAATCAATCTAATAATATCTTCCCAGTACCTAAATAATTTGGGACATCTCCATAACATATGGATCAGGTTGGCATTAGTACCTTTACATAGAGGGCATTCCGCTGTATCTCGTCTACCCCATCTAAAATGTTTCTGAGGGGTAAAATAGACTCTATGAACTATAAATAACTGAGTAAGGCACTGGGTAGGCGAGAGAGATGATCTAGGGATATTTGCCAATATGGCTGACCATTCTTCATCTGAGAGCGGGCCCAGATCGTCCTCCCATCCTCGCCTACACGACAGCGTCCTATCTTTGGCCCAGGCCCTTATTAAAATATCATATACTCTAGATATAAACCCTTTTTTATAGTTAGATTTTGCTACTATATGTACCATTCATAATGGGGTATGAATGGTATAAGCGGGGTATTCATAAGGCTGAACGGACATATTCGGCCCTGAGCCTCTAAGGCATGTCGTAATTGCAAGAATTAAAAAAAATGAGAATTGGGGATACCGAACTCTTCCCTCAACGTTCGAAATGTCTTCAGGTCATCACCTTCCATGAATTGTTTAATATATTGTAAACCTTTATCCATCCAGGTATCAAAGTCTGTCTGCTTGGCCAACTCTATCAATTCCAGATTGTACCAGATAGGTGTATGGGAAGTACACCCCTCATATCCCACGACCTCCTTCATAACTTTCCATACCCTGGCCATCAAGGAAAATGTTCAATATACCGACCGTGTGGAAATAATACCTGCTTCTAACTGTGCTATAATAGAGTATCTAGAGAATACCGAAAGTATAGTTGCCTGGACCGGATCTTCCCATACTTTTTCCCCCCATCCCGCCATTTGTTGTAGTTGTGCCCCCCAGGGTTGAATGAAGGTCTGGAATTGGTTTCTTCACTTTAAATTCCCGATCATGGTTTTAGACTTAGCAGTTCCCCCCCCCTTTCCTCATGATCCATCATCCACTAGTAAGGCAGAGCCAGCTGTCAGTCACGCAGCTGGGCGGATCCCGGCACAATTGTCAGGATCCGCTTCAGCTGCGGCGTCTCAGTATACCGTGAGCAGCTGCTCGCGGTATACTGCGCCGTCTCAGTATACTGAGCCTTGGGTGACGGGGGACGCTAGTTTGTGTCCTCCCGTTACCCTAAGGAGAACTATGGGGAAAAGACTTAACCCCATAGTTCTCCTTTAATTGTGAGGAGAAGCAATAAAGCACAACCCCTCTGCAGCACTTCAGAGCAGTAAGCAGAGCCAGGTGTAATGCCCAAGCATGGATACCCCCATGTACACATACTCTATAAACTATAAATATATGCATACTAAATCTTTTTTAAACAATATTGTGTTACATTGTTAAAGAATATCTCAATCCAAAAACAAAAATGTAATATAGTGCAACTTATTAGTCTTTCGATGTGGTGGCTGCATTAGTTTATTTGTTAAGTTTTTTTTCCCCCTTTATTTTCACTTGGTGCTCTTGCCAGTAAAGCATTTCTTGTCCTAGAGCAGCAACGCTTACCTTACTGTATCTATGAAGGAGCAGCATTGTCACCCTAGGTTGCTCTCCTGATTTGCACTACATACACTCCCCCTCTCCTCTTCTTCATTACATAGAGAGGAGGGCTTGTGTAGTTCACAGAGCATAAATTGAATGCTCATAACATTGTCTGAGATTCAAAATGCAGTTAAAATACAAGGACATCAGATAAAAATGTTTGTACTTGCAGTAAATATATGTAGCCAGGAAGAAAGAAAACTTTTGCAGCTACAACATCTAAGGACTAATAAGCTACAATATAATACATTTTTGTTCTTGGGTTTAGATATACTTTAAGATCTGTTCCATCAAGTGAATCTCTTTGACATATATACTTTAACACCTTAAAGGGTTATTAAACCCTCACTTTTCTTTTACATATAGCAAGTAGTAGATATATGCAAAACCTTTTTTTTTTAAACTTTTGAAACAGGTTTAAACTTACCTGTGTCTTCGCTGCGAGCTCCCGTCCAAACATCTGAAAATGTCTCGAGAGGGCGCATGCGCAGTTTATATGTTTGGCCGGGAGACGAAGAGAGACACAAGGTAAGTATATGGAGCAGCGTGTACCCACACAGACTCCGTGGCACATGAGCGAAGAAGAGGACAGAGGAATCGGCGCTGGATCGGAGACCCGCGCTGGAGGGACAGCTAAAAACGACCGTAAGGAAGAAGATGATCGGATTAAGAGGCATCATTTAACCACTTGCCGTCCGCCCGTTGTAAAAAAACGGACAGACGGCACTGCTGCATTGGCGGGTTGCCGTCCCCAGACGGCATTTTTTTTCTGCTCGCGCGCGCCCCCTAGCGGGCACGCACGGGCAGAAAAGACCTGACCAATGCAAACACCCGTTACCGGGTGTTTCACATATAGACGATCGGCGGCTACATAGGTCGCCGATCGTCTATATGTGCTCGTTTTTTCGCCCCCCCCCTCCCCCCTCGGAGGGCGTCAGGAGGAGGAGGACGGGAGATCAGCTCCTTGCTGATCTCCCTCCGGGCTGTGAATGCAGAAGTGATGTGTATTACATCACTTCCGCATTCACCTGTCAGTCATCTGGCTGCTATAGCCAGAGAAAAGAAGCTGATGAAGCAGATCTCTGCTTCATCAGCTTCTTTTGGGGTCCACAGGTGACAGGGGTCCTAGAGACCCCTAATGTCTCCATAAAGAGGACCTGTCAGTGTGCCTTTGCTATTATATAGGGGGATTGTTATCCCCCTATATAATAGCAATAACAATAAGTGCAAAAAATATATATATAAATAAAAAATACCACCAAAAGAAAGCTCTATCTGTCCTCAAAAAAGGGTATAAAATTCATTTCAGTACAGTGTTGCATGACGGAATAAATGTCAGTAAAAGTACCGCAGCGCTGAATACTGAAAAATGGCCTGGATGGGAAGGGGGTTTAACACCGCGGATGTCAACTGGTTAAGGTAAGTCCGTACACTAACATTGGAGTGGAGGGAAAAAAATTGTTTAATGTCACTTTAAGTGAATACGACTACACCCAAACAGATCCTCTTTCTCCTGAGTTAATATGTATTCTCTTCCACAAAAGGCAACCAAGACCGACACCATTATGAGACATTTGAGAAGTTTGGAAATCAGACGTTCCTTCTGCATTTGGACAATGGGAGAGGGTAAGTAAATAGGCTAGGTTTTTATAATATGCTAATTCATAATTATTGTTAATAAGGTAATAAAGTTGACAGTGGACATATGCAGCAGTAAGAGGGCAATCAATTGGAAGGTTTGGAACAGAAAGGCCATTGTGGATTTAGAGAAAATCGGTTAGGGGTAGAGTATGGCAAGAGAGGAGAAACAAGTTGAAGAAAGCTAGGTTAAATTATTAGAAGGGAGTAAATAACTGAAAGGAGGGTTCTAATGTAAAGGAAAGGTTGACTGAAGTATGTATTAGGGCTATATCAGTGTATGTAACCTCAGAGTCACATGCTAAGCTCTGGGTATCCAAATGTCATATAACAAGTGCTAAACAAAACAACCAAGTCCATATAACATCAAATCCAGTGTAAGAAAAAAAATATAGTCATTGTGAAAAGATTCCAAAAAAGTGTGACACGTAGAAGCTTCAGAAAGTGATCATCAATCTTAAGCCCTCATTCACACAAGAAACAGGCAGCCCGTACAGATCCGTGCTGTATGCACAGCCCTATCGGGTCACAGGAGTACTACAACCGACACACAAGCCTTGTTACAACCAATATACAACCTTGCAGCAATAAAAGAAGCTTGCTACAGAGAAGTCTTGTGATATCCAGCGGTTCTCTGCCTCCTATATGAAAATATAGCAGGCCCAGTGATGGCTGTAGTATTTTCGAGGCCTTAGACAAAACATGAACATTAGGTGATCCAGTGCTGGATCCATCTCAAAAAAGCAGCTCAGAAGCAGTTTGAAAGCTACTCTAATGCAAGGCATCTCCCCAAAGCATTCTGTTTAGAGTAGAGGTAGCCAAACTCCGGGCCTCCAGCTGCGTTGGAACTACAAATCCCATGAGACATTGCAATATTCTCACAGCCACAAACATGACTCCCGGAGAGAGATGCATCATGGGATTTGCAGTTTGGCCACAGCTGGAGGGCCAGAGTTTGGCTACCCCTGGTTTAGAGTGTCACTAAAGTCATAAAACAAAAATGTTACATATTTTCTTCAGCATTCCATTTTAATAAGTGATGGGCTGAAAACACCCGAGTTCGAACTTTCGAACATGGAAAAAGTTCTAACTCAAACTTTGAACTCAATTAAAGTCTGTGGACCAGAACTCTGAAAATCAAATGTCCCCATTTTGAAAGCTTATATGCAATTTATTGGCCATAAAAAGGGTATGGGGATTCTGCTACTGCCCTGGGGGACATGTATCAATGAAAAAAACACTTTAAAAAAATACAGTTTTTAATGGAGCAGTGATTTTAACATTGCTTAAAGTGAAAAAAAAAATTAAATATCGTGCCTAGGGGGTCTACCTGCCTGTAAAGTGACACATCTGTACGATGTATAGAACCTGCTGCACCAAAAAGTGAAATTTATCAGGAAAAGAAATGACATTTATAAAGAGAAAAAAAAAAAGCATGTTCCCCCTCCCAAACAACACCAGACCCTTTTGGTCTGGCAGGAAAGTTAGGAGGGACCCCATTTAAAAAAAAAAAAAGTGTGGGGTTTCCCCCAAAAATCATTCAAGACCCTCCTAGGTCTGTTAGGAATTTTAGGAGGGACCACAAGTTACTAGGGATGCACCGATTTATCACCCGCCGAAACATATCGGCCAATATGGCACTATGCAGAAAGTTTCATTTTGTGGCCGAAATAGCGGTACATCTGTTCTTTCTCTCCTCCCCGCTGGGCGCTGCTCTGTGTCCCAGCGGGTAAGAGATAAACTGTCACAGGAGGCCGAGCGGTGCGGGAGGAGAACGCTTGTAGTGGCCGGCGTCTCTGCTCCCCACACCGCTCAGCTTCCTGATATTTCCCTTTTAAAATAGAAAAAGAGATTGAGGACAGAGTCCTCAATCTCTTTTTCTTCAGCCCCTGTTATAAATGAACAGGAATCCTCTATACTGAGTGTTCCTGTTCATTCATAACTTGTGGACATAGTATGTTTACTATATCCACAATCATTTACAAACACTCAGCGATCACTGATCACTGAGTGTTTGTACCCTGACACGCTGTCACAGCTGGGTGGGGCGGTGCGGGAATAGAGCTCAGCCTCCTGTGACAGCAATGACAGCTGTCTCCACGCACACCGCCGCTTTCCTGATCTGTGACAGGAAGCTGAGCAGTGTGGGGAGCAGAGACGCCGGCCACTACAAGTGCTCTCCTCTCCTCCCGCACTGCTCGGCCTCCTGTGACAGTTTATCTCTTACCCGCTGGGACACAGAGCAGCGCCCAGCGGGGAGGAGAGAAAGAACCACTACAATTTCCCTGAAGCCCCTAAAAGTAAAGTAAAAAATATTTTAAAAAAATGAAATATAAAAAAATAAAAAGTTTATAAAAAAATTTAAAAATGTGAAAAAGATAGAATAAAAAACATTTTTGGTTTCGGCCTGACATTTTATTTTCATTTCAGTTTTGTTTTGGTTTTTAAATTTTAATTTCGGTGCACCTCTAATTTACAATTTTAAAAAAAAAAGTGCGTGGGGTTCCCCCTCAAAGTCATACCAGGCCCTTAAGGTCTGGTAGGAATTTAAAGGAGGAACCCCACCCCCAAAAATGGGGAAAAAAGACGTGGGGTCCCCCCTACAATTCCCAACCAGACCCTTGATCTGAGCACAGGCCTGGCAAGGCAGGAAAGGGGATGAGCGAGCGGCCCCCCCTCCCTGCCATACCAGGTCACATGCCCTCGGCACTGGGAGGGTGCTTTTCCAGGGATACCCCTGGAAAAGCACTTTGTCCCCCTGCCGATAGGGACAAGGGCCTCTTCCCCACAAGCCCTGGGGCGTTGGTTGTGGGGGTGCGGGCAGGGGACTTAGTCATATCAGGGTACCCCTTTAGGCCCCGTTCACATATAGCGAATTATCGCGCGATTTCCGCCGCGATATCGCGCATTTTTGCCGCGCGATATCGCGAGAAGTCGCCGGCCAATGTTATTCAATGGAGCTGTCTTAACTCCATGTCGCTCGTCGCGGTCGCAAGTCGCTTCTACCGGACCCTTTTTTCGGCGGATTTTGCGCGATTTTGCTTTTTTTCTATGGAGCCCGACGGGGAAGGTCGCGCTACCGTCGCTGGATCGTCGCTGGAACGTCGCCCCGAAAGTCGCGCTATCCCGGCCGTGCGGATCCGCTGCAAAAGGTATGTCGCTATATGTGAACGGGGCCTTAATAAAGGGGCATCCAGATGTGCCCCCCCTTTTGAATTAGTAAGGGGTACTTGTACCCCTACCCATTCACTAAAGTGTTAAAATAAATTGAAATAAAAAAATCCAGACTTTTATTAAAAAATCCTTTAATTGAAATAAAAGCACAACAAAGGATTTTGACGATTCCTTTATCGTTAAGAAAAATATAAACCCAAAAAATGGATCCACCGACGTCATCTAGGTTCACAATGTCCAGCATTGTCCAACGACGACGATGACTCGACGAAATAAAAAATAAAACAAGAAAAAATAAAAATAGAAATATTTATAAAACATTTTTCAAAAACGACGCCCGCCAAGCCGTCCACTCGCGAAGAACATTCTGACAGATGCTGGCAAAATATAAACAATTGGGTGGAGCTAGCGATGACAGTGACAGCGGTGACAGCTAGCTAGCTCTGCCCAACTTCTTACATTTGTACGGCACCTGACAGGTGAGCCATGATTGGGCAAACTCATCTTGCCCAATCATGGCTCTTCAGTGAACTGTGTCGTGATTGGGCAAAGTCTTGCACCTGACCACTTTACCCAATCAGGGCTTCACAAGGCCGTGACAGTTCACCGAACACATGAACTAGCGATGTTCGAGTCGAACTCTTGGTCGACTCGATCATCAAGCCCATCACTAATTTTAATATCTCTCACCCTGTATATTTACGTTTTTATCTCCATTTAGCCCCCATAAATACCTTTTGAATAGATTTTGAGAACCACATGTAAATGCATTTCTTGTATGCCTTTGTCCACTTTTCATTTTGCCTTTCTAATATCTCTCCTTGTAGTCACACATGCAGGAGCACTGTGCTCAGAAACTATTACCTTGTTTTTTTCACTTCTTCCTAATGTCCTGCCAACATCCCCTCCCACCTGTCTACTTTGCCAGCCTCTCCTACAGCCCGAGTACTTCTTCACACAATATACACTGCGTTCCAGCATGGTTAGCTGCTGGAACGCACTGTATCACATAGTAATCTCCTGCAATCTAGGCCAGAGGGGGTGTGGCGGTGCATTGAAGTCAATGGCACAACAGCATTGCTCCACTGCCCTCGGTGCCTGCGTTCCCGGTCCAGTGCAATCTGAAAAAATAGTACTTGCAGCATTTTTTCAGATCGCACTGGACCAGAATGCAGGCATTGTTGTGCCCGCATTCAAGTGCGGGCGATCACACTGAGGGCAGGGGGCCTGGATACGGTGCCTTTGACGTCAATGCACCACCACGTCCCCTCCCACCACTGAACATAGGGGGAGTTTACTATGCGATACAGTATGTTCCACCAGCTAGCCACACTGGAATGCACTGTATATGGTGTGAACAAGCCCTGACGTGACGCAAAGCGTTGTGGGATATGACCCAGAAGCAAAAACAAACAGCACAAGCTGCTACTCACAAGAAGCCGGGATTTGCAGTGTTTTTAAAAGTAAGAAAATATTTTGGACTATAAGAACAAAGCCTTTTAATTTACGTCACAATATGTGTTCTGAATACCTAATGTGATGCTGGTGCCTTTAGATCCACTTTGAAGACTTTGTCTACTAGCTCTTCTTCTTGAAAGAGAAAGGACATCAGCTACAAGTTTGAGCTCATTCAAACAGCTGACCAGAGCTGACCTACCATTCAGTTCTTGTAGACTTCACTGAACCCTACAAGTAGCAATCCCTCGCCGGAAAGCCAAACATTAAATGTATTTACTTTAGGGTCATATGTCTTTCTATTTGAAAGATGAAGCCAACATTACAGGTAAAGCAAATTTTAAAGAAAGTAAAAGCTTAGGCACTTTGCAGCCCGTGTAAAAAATAAGGACTTGTACACATCTGAGCGATAAAAACCATGGGTCTTTTTTCAAAGTGTGGTAAATTGTCAATTGCTAAAATAGCCTACGAGGCCAACGTTTTGTACAGCATATAATGTCCTGTCAGGAAGCAGACTTGTAAAAACATAACCAGAGGTATAGGCAGGGACATAGTTGGGTCAGAGTTAAGAACAGACAAACCCATTGTAATAAACCATACTGAAGAGACAGGGTCCAAGATCAGGAAAGGTCAGTACAGGTGGCAGGCAAGAGAATAGAAGTCAAAGCAGGCAGAGTCAACAACAGAACTTCAAATGGAGTGCATCCAGAATTATTAGCCAGTCAGAAACCCATACTGCTCCTGGACCCCATAGCAGCAGTGCGATCTGCTATAGCTATAGTTAAGCTACTGAAAAAACTGTATGACTGGCAAAAAACATAAGGCAATACTACATGTAACATATTTCACTTGTAGGTTTGGACGTCATTCATATGATGACCTTTCTATATTGGCTCCTCTTCAGCAGTGCTGCAGGTCAGTAGATGTAAATGAAGCATGATTTCAAAGTTTTAAAATATGCAGAGATTGAATAGTGTTTCTAATGCTGTCCAGGAAATTAATACGATCAAATCTTTCAGTGATGCAAAGAAATATTTTATCCAACAGTGGAATAGAAGTTATCAGCCACCTTGTTCAACAATTTTAGCAGTTTCATTATGTGAAGTTAATGAAGATAGAAATGATAGATAAAAGTTTCACTCAGTCAAAGCTCTCTCTTTTATATGTGGAAAACGCCTACGTATAGCCTGACAACTATTTGAAATGTTCACTTGCTAATTACCTTGTTGTTTTGGATAGGAATAATTGTATTTGCAATATGAAAGCATTCATGTTCTGCCTTGGCTGTAATTATGTGCCATTTTATCTTTCACATACTTATTATTGGCTAAACCGCTTTACCTTTGTCTAACATTGCATTTCTGTACACTAACTACTTCAACAGGATTTTTTTATTTCTAACTTTCTGTACATGTAAACTATTTGTACTTTGCAGTTCTCCACTCTGGAGGAGTGGAGAACCCCGGCTAATCCTTCAGCTCACTTCGGCAGCCAAAGACCTTCGATCTAGCCGAACCAAAGGCTGCTGTACTGGCTATTTGCAATAGCCTGTATAGCAGCCGAACGCATATACTTCGGTTCTGCTGAGCCGAAGTCACAGCCGAAGCAGGGAGAACAATCTGCCGAAGCAAACCATTCTCCCCACAAATGTAAACCCCCCAAAAAAGTTGTTGGGCCCCCCCCCCCCCCCCCGAGTTAAAAATAAAAAACAAAGTGTTTGGGTTTTCCTCCAAAAGTCATACTAGGGCCTTTAGGTCTGGTAGGAATTTTAATGAACCCTACCCCTAAAAAATTGGCAGAAAAAAAACATGGGGTCCCCCCTAAAATTCACAACCAGACCCTTACTCCAAGCACAGGCCTAGAAGGGAAGGAAGGGGGTGAGCGAGAGCGCCCCCATGCCATACCAGGCTGCATGCCATCGGCACTGGGAGGGTGCTTTTCCAGGGGTCCTTTAATTGAAAAACAAAAAGCACTCCAAACGTTTGTGACAATTCCTTTAATTGAAAAAAAAACACAAAAATTAAAAAAATGGATCCAACGAAGTAATCCATGTCAATCATGGCACCCAGCGTTGTCAACGTCGCCACCGACTCGCTGAAAAAAAAAGCCCAACGCCCACACCCGCCGAACACGTCGCAAAATGATAGCTGCCATCCGAATGTAGACAACTAGGCGGAGCTAGTGGTAACATCACCGCTTGCTCCGCCTATTTCTTTTGATTTGGCCAGCACATGTCATATGGGTCTTCTGAGGTCCCAATGACCTCAAATGTCCTGAGGATTACTACAAATGGTGTACTACAAATGTATGACAACAAATGGGCGGAGGCGGCCGTGATGTAATCACTAGCTATGCCTAGTTGTTTAGGCAGCTGTCATTTTGTGGAGTGTGTTTGGTGGGTGCGGACAGGTCGGTGGGTGTTTTGGCTTTTTTGGATTTCGGCGAGTCGGCTGCAGCGTTGACAACGCTGAACGCCATGGTTGACGTGGATTACTTCATTGGATCAATTTTATTTATTTATTTTTTTCAAGTGTGGTCTGTTTATATACACTTTTAACGCTTTAGTGAATGAGTAGGGGTACAAGTACCCCTTACTCATTCACAAGGGGGGGGCAGCATCTGGGTGCCCCTTAATTAAAGGGGTACCCTGATGCACATAAGCCCCCCTGCCGGCAGATCCCCACAACCAACAGGTTGTCTGGTATGGATCAGGAGGGGGACCGCTGGACCAAAGCATATGCATTCAGCTCGGCTGAGCTGTTCGGTTGCTGTACGGGCTATTGTGAAGGATCGCGGCCAGGCCGAGTTGACCCGGATCGCAGCCAGGCCGAACTCACCATGCAGCCGTTGCCCTCTATTCAGGCATATCAGAGGGCCCTCTGCAGAGAGCCGCATCTGCTACAGTTGCAGTCGCCAGTCTCTCTGACCCCCCCTGGAGCCCCCATTGACCCCACCTGGAGCCCGCACTGACTGCTTGGAGCTCTCACTGACCACCTGGAGCCTGCACTGATGCCCTGGAGCCTGCACTGACCCCCCTGGAGCCCGCACTGACCCCCCTGGAGCCCGCACTGACCCCCCTGGAGCCCGCACTGACCACATGGAGTCCATGCTGACCCCCTGGAGCCCTCGCTGGCCACCTGGATCACTCACTGAACACCTGGATCCCTCACTGACCACCTGTAGCTTGCACTGACCACCTGGAGCCCATACTGACCACCTGGAGCCCTCACTGACTGCCTGGGAGTCCACACTGACCGCCTGAGAGCCCCCACTGACCGCCTGGAGCCCATACTGACCACCTGGAGCCCATACTGACCACCTGACAGACCATACTGACCACCTGAGAGCCCGCACTGACCGCCTGAGAGCCCGCGCTGACCGCCTGGAGACCACCTGAGAGATTGCAGTGGCCACCTAACAACCTGAACAGCCCCTCTAAACCCCACACAGCTCTGCTGAGACCCTGGAAACATCAGGCCTGGGAACCCGGAGCAACACAGAGTATGTAGCTTCATATTATTCTGCATTACTGTATAAAGTATTGCTGGGATTTGTAATCCTCTAAAGGTGACAGTATTATTCTTCATTTCTTTACAATGTATTGCTGGGGTTTGAAGTCCTCTATAGCTGGTGGTATTCTGCATTGCTCTCTAATGCATTACTGGGATTTGTAGTCCTTTTATAGTTAGTGGTAATATTCTGCATTACTGTATAATTTATTGCTGGGATTTGTAGTCCTCTATAGCTGTTGATATTCTGAATTTCTGTGTAATGTATTACTTGAGATTTGTACTCCTCTATAGTTGGCGGTATTCTGTATTGCTGTATAATGTATTGCTTAGATTTCTAGTCTCTCTACAGCTTGGAATAAGTGGCAGACCTACCAGGGTCGCAGTTGCAATTGGGCCCTGGCGCTCCACCACTGACTCCAAGCTGTAGAGAGACTACAAATCACAGCCCAGACAGGAAGAAGAGACCCCCGGTGACCGTCACCAAAAATCTTAAACATTTATAAAAAGTTTAAAAGTGAAAAACAGGTTTAGGGCATCACATATTAAAAAGACTAAAATGTCAAGTGTTGAATTTTAAAACAATGAATACAATAAAAATATTATAGGACAGTATCATATTTTTATCGTATTTATCAATTGTAGAAAACTGATGGATTTAAGTGTTGATTTAAAGTGGACCTTTATCCCCTTTTCACCTTTTCACTAAAGATCACATCAGCATGCATCTCTGCATGCTGATATAAAATCATCTTGCATCCATTAGTTAAACAAACCCATTTTTATTTTACTTATTATTGATTTTCCACTGCCTGGTCATCTTGGGCATTAGTGATGCACTGTGCCCAAGTGCTGCATCCTGGGAAGGTTACATCAGCAGTTCATTGCTGGGAAATGCCATTTGTAATCTCATGAGATCTCAGGAAAAAGGTATTTTGTACCCTGAGGTGATGAGCAGTCACATGTCCTAGTCATATGTGCCAGACTTTCAGGAAGTAAAGAGATATATTATTTTGCCCTAAGTAAAAATGGCCACTGCGAGAAGACTGGAGAGGCAAAGAAAAATAGGCTATGCAAAGATTAACCCCTTCATGACTGAGCTAGTTTTCAGTTTCTGTTCATAAATGACTGACACGCTTTTTACATTTTTGCTGTGTGATTCTTCCACGTCAGTAATATACTTTCTTACTAAATGTACCCACACATATTATATATTGTTTTTTAGAGGACAAATAGGGCTATATAATTATATCAAACATGTACCTAACGCCTCACTTAGTTTGAATCAAATATAAAAAATTAGGAAGAAAACACTTTTTCACAAGTTTTGATTATTATTTTTTAAATTTTTTATAATTATAGTATAAAAATATATTTATATATAATTTTTATTTTCCTAATTTTGTTTTACACTTTATTTATTTTTTTATACTTTAAAAAAAAAAGTAAAAAAAAACAAACTTTTTTGTGTCAGTTTATATCAAGCAGTCACTATGACTGCTTGATAAATTAACTTTTTTTTAATTTTTGGCTATTATTAGGCTGCTCCAAACTTAGGAACAGCTAATAATAACCTTAGAGACTGATCCTGACAGCATGTCAGATTCAGATCTCACTAAAGCTCTTTGATCGTGCCTAGACAATCAGAAATGATAAATTTCAAGCAAAGAGATACATTGTATCTCTTGTATCTCTTTGCTTGAGATGTATCACATAGTTTCATAAACATTGGGCCAGTCTATGGAGCTGTCAAAACAAATAGCAGGGAGGTGAGTCACTCTGCTGCCTCTCTGCTATTTTCAGCTGTCAAATACCGGAGCGCTATTTAGCGCTCCCGTATTTGCATGTAACGGCTTCATTCTTTCATTAATGAAAGAAATAAGCTTTTACAAAAGCTTAACTATTTCATCAATGAATAACTGACTACTGAGGCATTCATTAATTGACTGGTAACCACTGAGAATCCGCAGTTACCGGCATTACAGAGCCTGATATAACTTGTCACGTACAGTGTACGCGGCCAGTCATATAGGCACAAAGTGCCCGGACGTACAGTGTACGTCTCCCGTCACGAAGGGGTTAAAACGCCTCCAATTATCTATATTGCTCAGCATAAATGAGTACACCCCAACAGATTTGTCAGAAAACCTTTCCTTTACTTTCAGAATCAACATTTTCTTTGGGACACTATACTACAAAATACAGGCCATTGATTGCAACCAAAATTTGTTAATTTGCACACACAAAAAAAAAAGTATTTTTCCTAATAAATTCATTCAAGACAATGTTGCAAAAATAAATACACCCCAATGAAAGTCATAGGAGTAAAGCTAAATTTTAGATAACAAAATCCTAATTAACAAGAATTCAAATTCCAGTGAGTATAAATTATTAATTAAACAGGTGTCTAGCAGACAGTTGATTATAAAAGGGTGTTACTTAAAGGATTATTAAAACCTTGGCTGTTTTTGCATATATCTACTGCTAGCAAGCAGATGTATGCAAAAAAAAAAAACACCTTTTAAAAAGGCTTTAAGAACTACCTTAACCAGTTGACATCCGCGGTGTTAAACCCCCTTCCCATCCAGGCCATTTTTCAGTATTCAGCGCTGCGGTACTTTGACTGACAATTATTCCGTCATGCAACGCTGTACTGAAATTAATGTTATACCCTTTTTGGGGGCAGATAGAGCTTTCTTTTGGTGGTATTTATTCACCACTGGGGTTTTTATTTTCCCGGGATTGAAGGGGAGGGGTCGGGGGGGGAGGAAACGAGCACATATAGACGATCGGCGGGCTATGGAGCCACCGATCGTCTATATGTGAAACACCCGGTAACGGGTGTTTGCATTGGTCGGGTCCTTTCTGACTGTGCGTGCCCGCTAGGGGGCGCGCGCGAGCAGAAAAAAAATGCCGTCTGGAGACGGCAACCCGCCAATGCTGCAGTGCCGTTTTTTTACAACGGGCGGACGGCAAGTGGTTAAGGTAAGTCCCTACAGCAGGATTGGGAAGGAGAAAAAAAAATCTGACTTTAATGTCACTTTAACAAAGAAAACCCCTTCCCATTTCATGGCACCACATGGAAGAGAAATGTCACAAGGCCTGAGAAAGAAAATAATATCTTTACACAATAAAGGTGAAGGCTACAAGAAGATCAGCAAAACTTTACTTATCAGTCAGAATTCTGTAGCAAAAGTGATACAAAAATGTAACAAAGATGGAACTGCAACCATCTCTCAGAGATGTCCAGACTGTCCACGGAAGTTAACACCTCAACAGGAGCGTCTTTTGATGAGAAGGGTTGAAGAAAATCAGCATGCAAGTTCACTGCAGTTAGCTAAAGAAGTAGAAACAATACGGCATACACTGCAGAGGAATGGCATGCATGGGTGTCGTCCACAAAGAAAGGCCCTCCTAAAGCCCGTGCACAAAAAAGCCCGCCTACAATTTGCCAGGGCCCATGCAAATGACCTGGGGACGCTGAACTGTCATTAAACAATGACAACTGGGCGAAGCGGGCCGTGACTGCCTTCTGCTGTTCGGCTATTCACTTCAGGCTTGTACGGCTAAAATCAGCCATGCGTCGGCTACCTTCAGTCAGCCAAACATGCTCTGCATGTTGGGCTGAGCCGAAGTACAGAACGACTTCGACTCCGCCGATCCAACATCTGGATCAGCTGAGCCGAAACTCCGGCAGCTCACTCGCTGCCGTTCGCCCCTATTCTTATAGGGGCGAATGGCAGTAAGTGTAAGCAGAATAGAAAATAGGTCAAATTAATGAAAACAAAAAACAAAGTTTAAAAATTATTTTAAAAATGTAAAAAATAGAAAACAAAATATTTTAAAGAAAAAAAAACGACGCACACCAACCCGACCGCACACGACAAACTCCCATCGCATAATGAAGCATCTGACAGTCGGGAAAAGATAAACAACTGGGCGGAGCTAGCGGTGACAGTTAGCTCTGCCCAACTGTTTCATATTGGCCGTCACCTGCCAGAGTTTTCTAGCAGGTTCCGGCTAATGAATAACGCATAACATAACACAACAGTTGTTATTGTTTAATGACAGATCAGCGTCCCCAGGTCATTTGGGGATGCTGATCTGTCATGACAACTGGGAGGAGCCAGCCGTGAGATCACGTCTGGTTCCACCCAGCTGTCATTTGCGTGGAGATCGGTTGACTTCGGCCGACCTTTCTCCATGCTTCAGGTGTCACTACGGCTCAGCCAAGCTGAAGCATATGCATTCGGCTCAGGTGAAGGGCAGAGGCAGCCGAATCAAGCCGAATGTTCAGCTGAAGATACGGCTGGATCCTTCTGCTCTTTAGTGAATAACCCCCTAGATCGTGGAAGAGGGAATGAGAAGAGGCAGTGTGACTAGATTGTGGTGAAGGGAACAAGAAGAGACAGTGAAGTTGGATTGTGAAGGAGGGAGATGAAACCAGATTGTGGAAAAGGGAAGAGACTGGGAGGAGAGCAAGAGTAGAGGCAGTGAGACCAGATTGGGTAGGATTAAAAGAGAAAAAGCAGTGTGATTATATTGTGGAGGCCGGGAAGGAGAGAGAAGAAGCAATAACATTTGGGCCGTGAAGTGGGAGAAGGAGGATGCTGCAAGTATAGAGTGCAGAGCAGAAACAAATGCAGTTCTCAAAGTGCTCTGTGCTAAACATTAATAATTAGGGCCTCCCACCCAACATACAATATGTGTACATAAATAACCTCAAATATTGTGCATCATATAATAGTATCCAAAGTGCAAACTATAAATTCCAATATTGAGCATATTGTGCAACATGCAATATTATCCAAAGTACAAACTATAAATTCCATTATTAAGCATACGTCACTAAACACATAACTATAAATTAATTGAAAATTAATTAATATAAAGTGCACAAACATTTCTTAAAGTGAAAAATCAGTTCTCTATTAATATTAAAACACAATATGTGGTGATTATTACTATTATATGCATATGATGCACAATGTTTAGAGAGCACAATGCACTTTGAGAACTATTTTTATGATTATCAATTTGCGATCATTGGCACAGTTGCTTAGGATATTATACTATGTCCAGCATATATGTGTGTGTGAATATATATACCCTGTTTCCCCGAAAAATAAGACCTACCCCGAAAATAGGACCTAGTTCTATTGTTGGGAATTGCTCAAATATAAGACCTACCCCGAAAATAAGACCTAGTTGTGACCATTCCCAGGGCCGGTGGTGGCATAATGCGAAACTCGAAGAGCAGCGGGAGAGAAACGAAGCCAGCACTAGAGCAAGCGAGGCGGCAGCTGAGAGAGCAGAGCCGCATAAGCCAATGCTTCCTCTATAGCACCGGCTCTTGTCACAGGCGGAGTGATACCAAATGCACTCCGCCTGTGAGGAATCGATAGTGAAAGCGCGCTTCGCTCATTCTGGCCAGCGATTGGTTACCAAATTGCTCTTGGAAAGGTACAGCACCCCTGATTGCCCTGATCACCATATTCTTAACTTTGCCATTTTGGATTATTTAATTTGGATTTGCATTAATTTTGGATTGTTGTACATGGAAAAAAAAAGTTGTACATGAAAATAAGACCTAGTGTGTTTTTTTGAGGCAAAATATAAGACAGTGTCTTATTTTCGGGGAAACACGGTATATATATATATACACACAAACATATATACATATATACACACACACATACACTGGATATACTCTGTTCTCCCTATATGGGACCCTTTCCCTGCACATATTTGAAATCAAAGTGTTTAAATAGGTACAGTAAGATACCGTGTTTCCCCGAAAATAAGACACTGTCTTATATTTTTGGGGCTCAAAAAAACACACTAGGTCTTATTTTTGGGGTAGGTCTTATTTTTTTTTTAATGTACAACAGTCCACATTTATTCATGTACAACAGTCTACATGAATTCATGTAGCAAAAAAATATGGTGATCAGGGCAATCAGGGGTGCCGTACCTTTCCAAGAGCAATTTGCTAACCAATCGCTGGCCAGAATGAGCGAAGCGCACTTTCACTATCATTCCTCACAGGCGGAGTGCATTTGGTATCACTCCTCCTGTGATAGGAGCCGTCGCTATAGAGGCGGCATCGGCTTATGCTCCCTCCGGTGCCTTTTATATTTTAGCAATTCTTCAAAAATAGTACTAGGTCTTATTTTCGGGGAAACAGGGTATGTATTTCCACAAAAAGGTATGTCCTTTTTTTTCTATTTAAAATGTTCTGCCTCCCGTACGCAGGCTCACATACCAGAGAGCACCAAAAGGTTTTTTTTTTATTAACTCTCTTTGCAGCCTTGGCGCAGTTCTAAATTAAGGACTTGCTTTAGGAGATAGGTTAGGTATTAAAGGGTATTTATGGTCAAATAATAAAAACAAACATTTTAATATCGAATATTTATAAGTTCAATCCCACTCATAATAACCATATCAATCTAGAAATGTGTAAACTTACTTGAACTTGAGGATGTATTTCCTCAATGCACTGACACAATTTAATTCAGTCCTGTGAATATGCACTTTCTTGTGTCACAGCTCACAGAGCCTGCCTTCGGAACTACAGCTCAATGGCTGAACAATGTAACATCACCATTGCTTCCTGGTCTTCCAGGTTTCGCCAGAGCTTCATGCGGGTCTCACCAGGGCTGCGTGCATATCTCACCAGGGCTGTGCAGTTTAACCAGGGCTTGTGTGTGGGCGGGTGCGGTCTCACCATGGCTGTGCGGTCCCACCAGGTCTGATTGCAGGTCTCGCCAGAGCTTCATGCGGGTCTCACCAGGGCTGCGTGCAGATCTCACCAGGGCTGTGAAGTTTAACCAGGGCTGTGTGCGGTCTCACCAGGAGGGGTGCAGTCTCAGCAGGGCTGTGTGTGAGGTCTCACCAGGGATGTATGCGGTCTCACCAGGTTTCTGTGCGGCATCTCACCAGGGCTACGTGCAGGTCTTTCCTGGGCTGTGCTGTCTCACCAGGGCTGCGTGCGGGCAGTCTCACCAGGGCTGCATGTGGGCTTTGTATCAAGATATACTCATACTTGTGAAGATGGCTCGCAGCCCTTCTGGAGCCTACTATACCCTCCAGAGAGCAGCTAAATACACTTTTACACTGCAGCTGCCTATTGTTCTTTTATTGGTGTATGTCACAGTGTTAATCAAATCCAATGGAGGATAGAAACCGGCTATAGAGGACTACAAATTTCAGTAATCTATGATTGCTGGTTGCCATTCACCATGGCTGAATAATTATGAATTGCTGTGATATGTAGTCCTCTATAGCCGGTTTCCATTCTCCATTGTTATATAATCATGGATTGATGGGATCTGTAGTCCTCTATTGCTGGTTGCCATTCTCCATTGCTGAATAATAATGGATTGAGTTACAGTTCTTCATAATTATAATGAAACTGCACTAAAATCATTAGTCTGTATTGTTTTACATAAAATGTCACTTAAAAAAAAAAGTATCAATAATTGGTATTGGCAAGTACCTGAGGAACAGTACTTGTACTCGGTCTTGAAAAAATAGTATTGGTGCATCCCTAAAGTAAACTTTTTGTAAGTCTATTCAGCTACTCTTAATGTTTACTCCAGGTTGACAACTCCTGTTATCATACAAGCGATCCGCTTGTATGGTAATGCCGTCCGTCCGTTTTTTTCATACGGGCGGACGGCAAGAGGTTAAAGCTTGACATGTTTGGTGTCTATTTACCCGACGTGACCCCGACTTTTATATTTTACCAAAAAACTGGGTAATAATAAATGTTTCCTAAAATAATGTAAAAAAAAAAATTTCTGTAATTTTTCCTAATTATAGTAAAAAATAAAAACCCCAGTGGTGTTTAAATACCACCAAAATAAAGCTCCATCTGTCCCAAAAAATGGTATAAAATTCATTTCAGTACAGCGTTGCATGACGGAATAAACTTCAGTCAAAGTACTGCAGCGCTGAACACTGAAAAATGGCCTGGCCAGGAAGGGGGTCTAAACACCTGGTCTTGAAGTGGTTAAAGCAATAAAGTGGGGGGAATTTATCAAAGCAATTGCGACAGTTTTAGCCTCTTAGATCATTTTTTTATGTGCAAATCTGTCTAACATTTGAGCCTGTTTTGACCTGAGCTTGCACTACTTTTCCAATTGCACGTGTTTTGCGCCTGTTTTCATCTGCATTTGTTCTGCAGCTGTCTAAAAACTGGAGCATCACCTAATAAAACAATCGCAATATAAGAAGTGCCCATGACCACTTCTTCAAGAAGTGACAGTTAAGCTTTGTGCCTGGAGTTACGAGTCTTCTTTCATGGAGTCTATTTAACTTTATTTTTTTTTTGTTAATTCTTTTATTTTAACATTTTCAACAATATACAAACTAGAAGAAACTAGAAGAGACAAAATACAGAATGTGGAAACAGCATGTTAAAATGAAGTTGTAAACATAAATGCACAATACCACCATCCATGAATTGAGCATAAATCCTGACCTCCCCACCTCTTAGCTGTATTCAGCCTGGGAACAGCTGAATTGCAGGTTGATGGGTAGCATAGAGCTCAGAAGCGGAGGAGGTACCTTCTGGATATAGCACCGAACAAATAATCAGCCAGCATCATATTACCTCCAAAAGGAGTGTTGACTTTAGCATGACATGTTTCCGTGCATTATGCTGCCAAAATATTGTATGTAGTCGTACGCAGTACTGTGAACCAAAGAAAAAGATACAGGAGCATGACAAGGTGGAAAATAGTCCCATAGCAATTTTACACCCAAACTCCCACGCTGCTATGCCACCACCCTCCAATAATCCCCACCTCCCAATTAAGACACCACACTCGAGATTAGAGTTAAATGGCTGTAGCAGAGAAAAGGGGTTGGTGTTCCTACCTGGAGATCCGACTAATTATACGCCCTAATTCAGGTTTGCATATTTGCTCATTTAGACCGATCCGTGACCAAACAATCATGTAACCCCCCTTCTTCTTTGTAAATGGCTGTAGCAGCCTTTTATTACAAATTTCAAGTCAAACAGGGTGTGTATAAATAACCACGTATCTGTACCAATGGCGTTAAGGTGATGTAATGTCCCAAGGGTTCCTGGCTCCTCCCGACTGCGTTCCAGGCTGGGGCGCATCGGCCGCGGTGACCGCCCCACTCCTCCTCCCCCTTGACGGAAGTACGGTGCGTTCCAAGCTGGAACGCGGAAGTAGCCCACGGCCACGTGACGTCACGGCCGCGGGCTATTTAAACCTGCCAGAGATGCTGTGGGGTGTTCGATGATTGGGATCATAGCCCAAACCCCCCAGGAACCTCACCAACGTGCCTCGAACCTCTCCTCACGGATCCAAACAGCTCCCCAGCAGCCAGCATCCACTGGACTTCTCTTAGAGGAAGCTGATCGCTCATACCACCAAACAGCAAGTATCTGATAGATCTACCTTGCAAGTATCTCGGCTCTTATACGCTGCCCTCTGGTGGAGACTTTGGGTATCACCTCTCTCAATTGCAATACTATTACCATTAATGCTGTGTGAAGGGGAGATCTGCTGTTATCTATCATAGAGACTTTACCATCCAGTTATACCACAATTCCAGATAGGATTGCCAATATCAGGGATATGAGTTAATACTCTTTATTACATCGACTGTTATCACCGATTACTATTAGCGGTCCATGATGACTAAATCCCCAACTCTCCGTTTATGATTGAGAGAGCCGCCGGGGATTTTAGCCTAACAACCGCACTACACACCCAGTTGGAACCGCAGCTGTGATCCACCATACACTTCCTAAGCCGGGCCCTGACAGGTGAACACCATCACCTCATAAGTATTGCCAGGTATCTTGTTCCAATTCCCGGTGACGAACCACCAACCCCCCATTCGTGACAGCAAACCTTCCAACCTCCCTGTTAACCTTGATTCTCGCTTTGTTTAAGCGGTCGACTGACCGGGCCAGACACCAAGAAGTCCGACCACACGATCAAGGTGTGAGGGAAAGATGACCGGAGGCACAAGAAATCAAATTTAATGTCCCGGATAAGCTCCCGCATGGAACGGAGTCCGAGATTGTTACCCCCCACATGCGGGAGCAAGATATCCGGTACCCTATCCCACCTGGAAAATCGATGTACCTCGGGGACCACTCTACTCCATAACATACCTGGCACGCCTATCCAGCATACCTCGGCAATGCTTCTAGGTATGCCCAGCTGTCTGCCGTCTGGACGAACATCTGCCCGTTTGGCACCCCAAAAGACATATGAATGACCCAAAATCCACACGAGGCCAGGATTGGAATCTAGAAAAAGAAACAATAACAACAAGAGAATACAGCAAAATCCAGGAACCGCCAGAGAAAAAACACAGTTCAACACGTAAACACAACTATACTAACTAGTCACAACAAATGGGGGCGCACATACAAACGATATCTGGAAGACTCCCACCTCCCTATACGCTTTAAAATTTCTTCACCTAAACCCCATTGGGCGGCTTCCGTGGCCGCACCAATACGAAAAGAGTGGGATGAAAAATTGCTAACATCGTGACCAGCCCTCAGAACGCAAGCGCGTAACACCTTACTAAATTGAAAACGTGAAAGGGACGCCTCATCCGCATGTATTAAAAAGGAGCCCAGAACCTGTGGGCGGACTGCCCTAAATTCCTCCACCGCTTGATCAGGACACACAGGGGAAAAACAAACCCGGCCGAGCTCCACCCATCTCCCCTTCCCTCCTTGATCAGTCTTAGAACTACGTAGTAAAAATGTTACCCCATACGATGTCACCACCACATCTTGGCCCAAGATACCCTGTTGCACCCTTTTAGAAGGGCTGACCAGCTCCCCTAAGTGAAAAGCTCCAAAAAAGGCTAGGATAAAGGCAACCCTAAATAGAAGCACCTCATATCGAGATGAACAGTACTGCGGAAGCTGGGCCAACAGATCACAAAGATTAGCAAAGGTGATAGGACGCCGCCCGTCACGGCGCTTGTGATCTTTTCTATAACCCTTCATCACCTGATGGACTAGAAAATCTTTTGTACAATCCCGGTAACCTAATAGCTTAAAAAGGAAAGCCAAACCAGATAGATTGCGCTGTAAAGAAGCAGCGGACGCACTCTGCGATAAATTACTGACAATGAAGTGAAGTACCATATCAGTACTCACCTCAGAAACTGACCCCCCGGGAGTAACTCCCAGCCACTGGAACCATTGCAACCATACCTTGACATATGCCGTCCACGTAGATGGGCTCAGTGACTTACGAAGCAATCCAGCGATGACTCCAATGGAAGCTTCCACAAATGACTGGGACAAGGAACCCCGCATTGCTCCGCATCCGGCGCCAACACTCGGAAATTGTCCCACTGAAAACGAGATAAGGCATCTGCTAAGGTATTGGAAGCTCCAGGCAAATGTACGGCATAAATAAAAGCATTGAGCTGCAAGCAACGCAATACTATGTAACGTAACAACCTAATCACTGGAGGTGAGGAGGCCGGCACCCTGTTAATTGCTTGTACGACTCCTATGTTGTCGCAATGGAATCGTACCTTTTTGTTCCTAAAGAAAGGGGCCCAGATATCAACAGCCAGCACCACGGGAAATAGCTCAAGCAAAACTAAGTTACGCAATAACCCCACATCCACCCATTCCTTGGGCCAAGGCTCAGCGCTCCAACAACCTTGAAAGTATGCGCCATAGCCCAAGGAACCAGCAGCATCCGTGAATAATTGTAAATCCGCGTTACTCACCGGACCAACCATCCACAAGGATTTTCCATTAAACAGGAACGAATGCCAAACCGCCAGGTCATCCCGGTGCTCCTGTGTCAACCGAATGAAATGCCTAGGTGCCGTGACACCAGCTTTAGCTGACGATAACCTATGGCAAAACACTCTCCCCATCGGGATGATTTTACAAGCAAAATTAGATTTCCCCAGGAGAGACTGTAACTCCCGCAACTGCAACTACCTTTTGCCTATGGTCGCCTGGAGATCTAGTAATTTATCTACCGGTAAATGGCATTCCATAGCTGTGGTATCTATGACAATACCCAAAAAACAAATTAAAGTGGATGGGCCTTCCGTTTTGTCTGGGGCAAGGGGAACACCCAGGCGAGATGCAATGTGTTGAAAAGTAGCCAGTTGGACAGCGCACGTATTGGACTCCAAAAATCATCCAGATAATGAATGATAGAATTAAAACCAGAAATGTCCCCGACTGCCCACTCTAAAAAGGAACTCAATTTTTCGAATAGCGCACATGATATAGAGCAGCCCATCTGCAAACACTTGTCCACAAAGTATGAGCCCTGCCACTGGCAGCCTAACAATAGAAACAATCAGGGTGAACAGGCAGTAGCCGAAATGCAGCTTCTATATCTCTCTTTGCCATGAGCGAACCCTTACCATAGCGCCGGACCCAAGCGACCGCCGTATGAAATGAAGTGTAAGACACCGTAAAAGCCGCAGGGTCGATAGCGTCATTTACGGAACCACCTTTAGGGTAAGAAAGATGATGTATTAATCTAAATTTATTTGGGTCTTTTTTAGGTACTAGCCCAAGAGGAGAAACCACAATGTTATCCAGAAGACGAGAAGAAAACGGACCAGCCATGCGACCTAGGCTAACTTCCTTGCTAAGCTTTTCTGAAACAATAAGGGGATGTTGAAGAGCAGAATTTAAGTTCCTTGCAACAGGTGGGATAACCGACACAGAACATGGAATACAAAAACTCTCCAAAAACCCTGCCTCCAGCAGGGATGTCGTGACTGAGTCCGGATACCTACTTAGAAAAGGAAGCATCCTTTCCACTTTCACCGGTGTCATCCCTTTTTCCTGCATACTCACCAGAACGGGACCTGGCTTGTTTAAAACACTTGTTAAAGGCATGACTTCCTCCACAACCGGAACATTCATGTTTGAAGCGTCAACCACTTCCAAACCTGCAACTTCCTTCTTTGTACTGCCAGCAAAAACCTTTTTTTCTGGTGGCCAGATGTCCCGCGTTAGAGGAATTCCCGGCCGCCGACTGAAAAAAGGGGGCAGGTGACCTGGTAGAGGTCATCAGCTTCATCCATAAGCTGATGTCCTTATGGTCCCAACGAATTGAAGGACGAACAGATTTGCGCTGGCGAAACTGTTCATCATAACGTAGCCACGCTAAACCCCCATAAACTCTATGGGCCTCCCCTGTAGCATCTAAATAGCAGAAAAGAGCAGAGCAGTGCTCCAGCGTCTTTTTGCCAGTACCGCTAGCTAAAAACGTAAAGGCCTGAAGCCAGTTTGCGAAGGTTCGAGGGATCAGACGATAACGACGTTTTTCTTCGTCCTTTTTTTTTTTAATTGTCCGGCTTAACCCTGTCCAGATTAAATTTTTCAAGTGGCAACAGTGAAAATATCTCCACATAATCCCCCTTCCCAATTTTCTCTCTAACTTCCTGTTTAAGGTGAGAACCTAAAAGGACCCTCAAAACACACATATACCTCACACCGCGCCGATTCTGCTAGACGAATAGTATCTGATTTTTCTGTTGTTTTTGTGACAACCTGGGACTCCTTACCTGTAAGCTCCCGCTATGATGCGGCGTCTGCAGGGTCCACCGCAGTCCCAGTCTGAACAGCGGAGGAAACCGCCGCTGGCAGAGTCGCGGCGGGAACGGGTATAACGACCTCAGCCGTGGACGTATGGGGCAACCAGGTGGCAACCGGCGTTGCCGGTAACGGTCCAGCTGCAAGTCTATTTAACACATCACGCAAGCTAAGCAAAACATTCTGTATCCCCTGTGAACCACTAGACCCAGCAAGTCCAGGTTTTGAAACACCCCTGGCATTAACCGAATCGACAGCTCCCAATGATGACACATCCTGCTGACCACCCTCCTGGTCCCTGGACGTAAGACCCTCACGAGCCCCACTAAACAATTCCCCCAAAGCAGTGTGTAGTGAAGAAGAAAGTAAAAGGTTCTCACCTGGCTGATAAGGAGCAGTCCCAAAAGCCATATGTCCAGCATCCTGAGTAGAGAGTCCCTGCATCTGTTCATCTTTGGAGGCAGACACCTCCCCCTCTGATCTGCAGACGTCTGAAGGATCCCTGCGAAAGGAGCTGCTGGGCACACTTGAAACAGCTGCCGAAGGTCCGGCAAGGCTGCCGGTGACGTCACCACCCCTTCTTCCTGTCAGAGAGGACCCCTCTCTGCTCCTTAGCTGTCTTCTGCGGTGCCCGTTCTGTGTGGAAGAGCCCCTGGCCGCACCCCGGGACTGGCCAGTGCCCGCAGCTGCACTAATCCCTCGCCAAGCTGCCTCACTGACAGGAGCATCGCCAGGTGAGGCAGCCGCAATTCTAGTAGCGGGGTTAGGCTTGCTTGATCTCCAAAGTGGCTCACCCGAAAAAGGTTAGAGGAGAGAAAGAGGAGAAAGGTAGAATCAGTCACCGGTAGAATCAGTGACATAGAAGGACCTTGTGTGAAGACTCCCGAACAAGAGTGGGCTATCTTAAGAGTATTAACGACTAGCCGATGTGAATTTACCAATTTTCCAAGTGGAGTGGTCCAGCCATGAGACGCACCGCAGGTGTGATCACCGTGTGATTAGAGCCTATTCCAACTGAATCCACCTCTTCTCTGAATTCACGTTGCACCATTCTAAGACTCGAAGCGGGTGAGAAGCTCGGTGGTAGCGCATCGGGTCAGGAAAACCCAGGCCACCCTTCAATTTAGGCAGGGATAAAAGAGTATGGCTAAGTCTGTGGGCCTTGTCCGCCCACAAGAAAACTGAGAATTCCCGTCGAACCATTTTCAGAAACGCCGGGGGGGTGAAAATTGGAAGGGTTTGCAGAAGGTATAACAAGCGTGGGAGAATGTTCATTTTAAGCACCCTGTTTCTGCCAAACCATGACAGCATGCCCTTAGTCCAGGTAGCAAGATCTTTCCTGATTTGCGTGAGGAGTGGGGGAAAACTTGCTTGAAATACCCCAGCAACCGAGTGGGTTATCCTGACCCCTAGGTATTGGAGGTGTTCCATTGCCCATTGAAAGAGGAACGATGACTGTATGGAGTATAGACCGGCATCTGTCAAAAAAACGCCATAGCCGCCGATTTCTGCATATTGATTTTGGAGTTGGAAACCCTCCCATAGTCGTTCAATTCAGTCAGCAAGTTCGGTAGGAAAGTCAGTGGATCTGAGCCGTAGGTATCGAGTAGATGGCCTTGATCCACATGCAGATATTTTATCCGAAACTCATCCGTGACAGGGTGGTCAAGAGAAAGGGCCAGCTCACCCTGTTAAAGGACTTTTCAGCATCTGTGGATAGAACTGACGGAATACAGTCTCTTGTAATCAGCTGGATTGCATTCAAAACCCTGATGGGGTTATCCCTCGCCTCTTGGCCTCTAACTTACCGATGATTCGCGGCACTCTACTCGCCAGGATCTTGGTAAATAGCTTGAGGTCCACGTTCAGCAATTAATTAGTCTGTAACTCGAACAAAGGGACAGGTATTTCACTTCATTTGGAATGACGGAAATGGTGGCTCTTAAAGTATCCAGAAGCAGCGTAGAGCCGTCTAGAACTGCGTTATACGCCCTTAGGAAGGGAGGTAGTAATTGTTCCCGGAATAATTCATAGAAATTCAAGGAGCATCTATCTGGTCCCGGCGCCTTGCGTGGTTTAGAGAGTTTCATCGCAAGAGTCAATTCAGTGGCCTCAATCGGGGCTTCAAGTAGAGCCGAATCCTCCACTATCAGTCTAGGAATGTCTGCATGCGACAAGTATGTCTGAGCTGCAGGTCCCGGTGTCGCCATCGAGCCACCACAGTCCACATGCATCTAGATTAATTACGGATCAGGAAAAACGCCCCAAACTGATCTGCAATTGCTTTTGAGTGAAGTTGCGGTCGTCCTGACTCGTCCAACACCTGTGGTACAAAGGACCGGATTCGTTCCTCTCTAAGCGACCTCGCCAATGATCTGCCAGGTTTATTAACCTCTTCATGACTGAGGCCTTTTTTTAATTTTTCCGGCCTAAAATGTGGAATATAACATGGGTGCATTACTTAAAACCCCCAAACATTATATATTTTCTGAAAGCCAAACCCTATAGAATAAAATGGTGACAGTTGCAAATTTTTAGGTCGCACGATATTAGCGGAACTCCTTATCAAACCCCAAAATTTTGTGAAAAATTTACTTAAATGCCCCAAAACACAAAAAAAAACAATTTTTTATCAAATATAAAAGATGAGGTTACAACGTGTAAATAGATACCCAACATGCCCAGGATAAAAATTGTGTGCGTCCGTAAAACAACGACAAAATTCAGTACCCCAAAATGTCCATAGACAACGCTTTAAAATCCCCCACAGGTCATCAGTTGAGAGATACCAAAAAATACTGGCCCTAGAATTATTGCTCTCACTCTGGCGTGCGCGGTGATGCCCAACATGTGTAGCGCGTTCGTCGTTTTCATACGTAGGCGCACCCGACGCGCGTTTACATGAAGACGCAAGGGACTTTGAAAATGTTTACATTATTTTTAGATTTATTTTATTTAATGTTAATTTTAAAAACTGTTTTTTTTAACTTTACTTGCTATTACATAGGGGGGCTTACAAGCCCCCATGGTGACAGGTACTCTTTAAGGTGATGCTGGGGGTCCAAAAGACCCCCAGTGTCACTTTTACACTCCAAATAAGCTATTGAAGTGCAGATCGCTTCAGGAGCCCAGCAATGACAGCTATGGGACCGGAAGTGATGCAATCTGCATCGCTCCCAGTCCCATAGAACGGGAAGGAGAATCGACGAACGGAGGTTCGTTCATCTCCTCCCCAGCTTCCCGCCGACACCAAAGAAGCCAGTTCCGGGCCCGTAGGAGGGGCAACAGAGCCCGGGAAACACGGCGGGGGTGTCGGGCAATTGCTATGATAAATTCCCCCCAGTATGGTTATTGTGATCAAAGGAAGCTAATAGAAGAAAACATAGTCTGTAGAGAGTTACTGAAAAGGTTGCACACACATAAATGGAGGTTATAACATATTGTTTCTTTCTGTGTTATAGGATCAAGAAGTCCACTTTGCAGAGGCTTGAACTCCTTGGTACTGATCCTTATCTCTTGAGCGATGTCATGCGCGAGTCTCTGTCTGCAGACCCTATCTCACCCATCCTGTCAGAGCTTCACCTTATTGCCCTTGATCGAAGACTGGGCCTCATTCTAAATGCTATACAGCAGTGTTTCCAACAGGACGACCAACACAAAGTGGTGTATGATGACTTAGCCAAGATATATCATGAGAGAAGATTATAGGGTTCTCTTTTTTTAAAGTCCTAACATTTGTCAGCTCCTGAAACACATAAAAAGGCACACTCAAGGAACATGAGTGCTGTCAATAAAATGTACCTATTGCAGAAAACACATATATAGCTTTTCTATTAATTCAGCCAGTGCTTGTAAGAATGACTCCACCAAGAACCAGCAACATGATGTAAATTTAGTCAGGGCTGCTTTGTGAAACCTCAAAAAACAGAGGGTTTGAACTGTCTTTCAAGTGAAGTCAAGGGTTAACTAAAGATGGGGACAAATCACAGTTGTGATTTTTAAGAAAAAACTTTTATTCTAATCAAAATACAGATGATAGAGTACACACAGCCGACAACTTGCTGTCAACAAATTAAAAACCAATGGCAAGTCAAACTGACTATGATTAGTAGTTGGTTGGATATATGGACCCTTGATTGGCTGTACACGTAACTATCCTGATCGTGAATATCTATTTGCGGTTTAGGATCTAGATACTTAAGTGTATCCAAAGCGGCATCTCCTTGAGCTATATACCAGTCACATAAATATCTTGATAAGTTTCAAGTCCCATATGTTGCTACTTTGTATATTTCATAGACCTGTCTCGAGTCGACATTGGATGGGTCTATGGCAGCTTTCTAGTGGGATTGGATTCTAATTCATAGATATTTGAACTTGGGTGAATAGTAGCTTCTTGGATAGTGTCCATATAATTATCGGTATCTTTCTTTTAGGTGTGGTATTCGATTCTACGGTAGGTTAGTTCTATCAGAGAGGGGCAATCAATGCCGGCTAGAACTTTTCTTGATGTGTTAATCAGTGCATGGTTGGTTATGCTCGATTCTCTCTGGTGAACAGTGTTGGAAAGTTTTTCACCATATATATCTATACAGGGGGACAGTTCTTTCAAATCAATATATAGATAACTTGGTTTTGCTGATTCGTGTGAACCGAACAGAAGATCTACTCACGTGACCTAACGGTCAGTTCCTCGATCTCCATTGCAGGATTCTCACGGGTGGTCACGTGTTTTTTGTTTAAATCAAACGTTTTTGATCTCCCTTTTGTATCCTCAATGTGTTTCTGATGTTGGCATGTTTCTGATGTTGGCAGGATATCTTTGTGAAACCTGGAATAGAGCCATTTCATAAAACTTGAGAAAATAAAGCATACAATCTGGTTGTTATGGACAACTCCAGTTTTCTTTTTACCATTTTTCATGAATCATCTCCATTATAATTAACATTCACAGGGAGTAACTTGGAGGCACATTTTCTTGTTCTAAAAATAAATGGACAGGCAATCAGATCTTCCATATCAGAGCATCTATGTAGATATGACTCTATGGTTGCTCCATGTTCAGAACAATAAAGTGACACTAAACTCAGGAGTTAAATCTTAACCACTTGCAGGGTGTTAAACCCAATTCTTGTCCAAGCCAGTTTTTATTATTCTGCACTGTAGTACTTTAACTGACATTTATATGTACTTAAATTAAATTTATACCATTTTTTTGGGGACACATAGAGCTTTCTTTTGGTGGTATTTAATCACTACAGGGGTTTTTATTTTCTACTATATAACAAAAAACATTCCGAAAATTTTGAGAAAAATAGTTTTTTTTCTCTGTTATCAAACATTTATCAGTACACAATTTTTTGGTAAAACATAAAAGATGGGGTCACGCCAGGTAAATTGACACCAAACATGTCAAGCTTTACAATTAGTGTCATCAGTGATTAATGGCCCTAAAATTTTTGCTCCCACTCCGTTTGCGGTGATATGTAACATGTATGGCATAATTGTTGTTTGCGCACATAGGCGTTTTTTATTTAATGCTGATCTCTCCTCCTTCTCAGTACTAATAGTTGCTGTGCCAGTGTTCTTGGTTCTGGGCCCACAGGGAAGAAAGCGGAGCCTGGGATAACCGGCAGCGGCAGCAGAGAGGGCCGCACTATGCACGGTCATACAAGCGATTGGCCAGCTGTAAAGCTGGCCGAACGCTTGTATATATCAATCCTTAATAAACTGTGCAGCGCCAAAAACCATCCAATGTTGTGCATATGCAATATAAAAAAATATATAAAAATTCCCCACAAGTGAATAAAATATTGTGTAAAACTATAATATCACTTATTATAACAAATCAAAACATAAATTATTGGGAACCAGTGAAATGTGTAAAGATAATAAATCCAAACAATCAGTCCACAGCAAAAATCCAATCCTTATTGGTGAAAATGTGAATGACTTTTTCAAGTGAAAAAAAGGGAAAAAGAAAGAGAAAAAACTTTCTCCAAGTCCAATTAAGTGCAGATGCAACAAATTAAATCTCAAACAAATCAGTGTTCCAATACGATGGTGCTCCTCCGTGCAATCAAAAGACACCCCCCAATGACTGGGCACTCACCAGAATGTCTGACTGTTAATAACAGCCAAGGAAGCGTTTTTAGGAAATCAAGGAAAGCGTCAGCATCCTCCCCATCGTAATTTGCTCCTTCCAGCACGCTCATTACCGATATTCCTTTTGCTGCTGTGGTTCTGCTGGCACCTGTGGTTCCATAAGCATGTGCTCTTCCCTTTCTTTCTGTAGCAGCAAGCTATATATCAGCCAGTAACGGCTGTTTACATTCCCGGTCTGGATTCTGACTGCACGCTCCTGCAGAAAAAACAATCACCTACATGCATGTCCACCTACCTGGACGCCCGTGTTTTGACAATGGGTGGACGGCAAGGGGTTAAAAATGCATTCAAGTACCTTAACTTTTAACAAAAATGTAGCTTATTTGTGTTTCGCTCGGCTGTAGATGCTGTAACCATCTCTGAATTGGTTCTGACACTGTCCTTCCTTCTGGAGGGTGATTCTTTTTGTTCCCCATGGTCCCTGTCAGGGTACCGTGCGAGGGTGTCCTCACACCGAATGCAGGTACCCACACGGGAGGACCAAATGCGTGACCACACCAGACAAATGCCAATGAGCTTATATACAATTTATTATACACACCAAAACATAAACAACCCCACCAACACCCACATGTAACCACAAACACATACAACAAGGTAACAGGACAAGTAAACCCAGGGAGCAAAGTAACACAAGGGGAGCCACTGGGCAAAGGTCAGGGTACTAGGGGGCACCAGGATTCAGGACATAGCGACAATACTGAGCCAAAGTCCAGACTGCAGGGAAGGATTAAATACCCTCCCAGGTAGCACCAGGTGTTGAATAATCGCTGACTGCTGGGAGACACCCGCAGGTGAGCACTGGAGTTGCAGGTTCCAGCACCACCCAGTGGTCTGGTAACTGACAGCTCCTGGCTGCCTGGAAACACCTGCAGGTGAGCGCAGGACCTGGTTCCAGCGCCACCTGCAGGTGCTATGGTCCCTGTGTGTGTGTTTTAAAGTAGCCACCACTCCAAGCTTGTTCCCGTGATGGACTACAATCTTACTTTTAGTTTATTAATTTGTATTGAGATTGTAATCCATCAAGGGAGCGAGCTCGGAGCGGTGGCTACTTTACAACACACACAGGAACCATAGGGAACTTGTTCCGCCCATTTGTTTACATTCCATTAGGCCTGGTTCACACCTGGGCGTTTTACAGCACGTTCCTACGTCACTGAATGTAAACAAATGGGTGGATCATCGGGTATTTTTTCTTTTGGCGAGTCGCCGGCCGTCGTCCGTTGTAATTGATGTGGCTCTACATTACTGGACGACGTGATTGATCTGTGGATTACATCGATGGCCATTTTTTTAAATAAACCTGTGTTGTGGTTTTTTTCAAATAAAGGACTGTTTTACGATGTGGTATGTTTTTTAACTGTTTTACTGTATTTGGTGAAAGAGTAGGGGTAACAACTACCCCTTACTCATTCACGGGGGAGGTGGGGGATCATTCACGGGGGACGTGGGGGATCTGGGTGCCCTCTTTATGAAAGGGGGCACCCAGATTCCTATAAGCCCCCCTGCCCGCAGACTCCCACAACCACCGGGCCAGGATTGTGGCCCGGTGGTTGTGGGAGTCTCGACATGGGGACAGGGTGCCTTGTCAGGGGGTCCCCCATGTTGTTCCTTTTCTGCCAGGCTGCTGCTCATATCAAGGGTCTGGTAAGGGATTTTAGGGGGATCCCATGCTTTTTTTTATTGGGGTTCTCCCTAAAATCCTGCCAGAATTGGAATGGGACTGCACGCTGTTTTTTAAAAAAGTATGTTTAAATTCAAGAACAACCTAACTTAATTCAAATTTTTAATTTAGTTACGTTTGTAAATGGTAAAATAAAAAAAACAGCGTGGGGATTTTTTTGGGCGTTGGGGTCCCCCCTAACATTCCTGCCACACCTAAAGGGCCTGGTAAGGATTGGGGAGGGAAACATTTTTTTTAATTATTGTTTTTGTGGACTGTCAAAAGTAAGAAAAAAAACATTTAATGTCACTTTGCTGCAACGATCATTTGTTCGTAATTATCATTTACCTCGTCCGAAATTCAAAGAAACATAGAATTTGGACGAATCCGAATACCAAAACTAATTAACTTTGGGACTCAAATCCCGAAAAATCCGAAATGAACTGAAAAATAATTTTTTGCCAGCACACATGTCTAATGTGTAGATTTCTCTTGTTCAACTCCCCCAGGCTGAATGAGAGAAGTCACTCAATTTCTCCATCCACATTCTTTAGTTTAGGAATCTACCCTGCTGGCTAATGTATTCAGACAAATGGCACCCGTGGCTGTTAGAACACCTGAACAGTGACTGCATTTGATTGGATCTAGTCACTGTTTGGCTAAGGTTTTATGCCACCCAGCTACTTCACTTTTGAAATATGACTTTTGTTGAGCCAGGTGGTGCCAGCAGGGCTTGCTGAATGCACAGGGAAAAAATGTCTCTGGACAGTTTTTTAAATTATGGCAATAATGTAAACCACAGTGGACAACCTAACGCAACAGTATAATCACCCATAATGTACACAAACCTAGATTAAAATTGAAAAAACACTTCACAAAAGGGACTATAGGTCATAGCCAGCCCACACTGCAAATATCGGCAGCCAGAAGCATGCCTAGCTGGGATAGGACGTTGCCATATCAAACTTCATCACAAGAAATGGTGTCATGGACTGGGGCAGAGCCATTGCTAGGCAACAGAGCCTAACTGGCCCTTGTTACAAGGACAGCAACAAAACTAAGCCTCACCAGAAGAAAAGAGTAGTAGACTACAGTGAAGCAATAAGTATAGAATTAAACCACTGTACCAGCAAAGAGGTAAGAAATCAACAAAAGCAAGGAAAGAAAGGACTAAGCAGCAAAAGATGAACATGAATGGATAATGTGAATAAAAATTAGAAATATAAAGAAAAAAAAGAAACATAAACATTAAAGTAAAAATACAACAAAAGACACAACAATAAGCAATACCACCACAAAAAAAAGACACAGTTTAGAGAAATTATAAAATAAATTACTGAAAACCAACAGCAAACAGGGGGAGCCAGAAGCTGACCACTAACCCTAGGGTATCAAGTATACAAGGGACATTTCAAAAAAGAAGGTAAGGTGGATTAAACCATGGGTGGGATTACTCAAACTAACGCAACATAAATTACACAAGAGGCTACAAATGTACTCACCAACCTCTGGAAATTTCCCCCAAAAAAACATATACAATTAAACTGTTCATTCAACCCTCTAGGAGCCAGAGTCAGTCAATAAGCATGCAGCAAAGAATTGAAATTGAGTGATGGAATTGTGCAAAATATTGTCTGATAGTTTGGTCCGAGGTGCCAGAGGCAATAGCTTTATGCATAGCAGTATTATGGTTGCATATACATTTGTGCAACAAGGTCATGTTTTTTGCCACATAGCTTAAACCAAAAGGACAGTGGGGTGTATAAATTACTTATTTTGTACAGCAGGTTAGTCACTAATGAAAAGGAATATGTTTACTCGTCTATGAATGAAAAAAGAAAGGTGTTGTGATCAGGTGGCTAAACATAGAACAACTGGGGCACCTGTAGCAGTCCAATTTGGATTGAGAGAACCAAGTACCCGCAGGATGAGAAGAAGAGAATTCCATCCATCCGAGAAGGACAAGAAGACTGTGGACTCCCCAAAAACCTGTAATTAGAGTATTACCAAACTGAGGTGTTGGTAGTGGTAGAAATAATAGGCCAACATGATCTAACTACTCTGAATCATAGAGCTGGCAGTTGTATAAGAAGGTGTAAAAAGTTTTGGCTGTCAGAAACTTTCATGGGTTTTGGAGACAAGACAAAATTTTGAAGGGGTTGCAGCCACAACTTGGAGTTGGTGTTTTAGCAGCTGTGTGTAGAAGCCACTTTGTCTAAACCCATCCACCAACTCATGCAACCGCTGTATCAATATAAGAATTATAGTGCTTCAACCTGTGATAAGGGGATGCCACAGGTGAGACAAGGCAAGTGTGTGATCCTAGCATGGAAAAGGGTGTTAAGATCAGTCTCCTTATGGTAAAAGCATGTCTCTAGTCTATCTTCAGTCTCTGTACCTGTGCATAACTTACCAATGTTGAGATCAAGAAAATGTATCTGTAGATCAGAACAAGGTAATGCCAGAACAATAGATAGATGAAGTGCATTGATAGCATCAATTAAAAGTATCAGATCTTTAAAAGGTACCTGTCCAAATAAACAACCGATTGTCAATATACCACTTGTAGAGTGGAACATTGTCTCCAAGTTAGGGCAGAAGAATTGTGCGTTCATATTGATGCATACAAATATTCATAAATGGGCCTTCATTAAAGCCCATAGCATACCCAGAGATTTGAACAGCAAATGTATTCTCAAATTTGAAACAGTTAAGTGTCAAAACAACCCGTAGCACATCTATTAGGAATTCCACTGGTGGTGACTGATGTTGTGATTCAACCAATGCTTTACGTACAGCAGCCAGCCCCTCAATATGGGGATAATGATGTGTGAATGCTTACCCTTTAGAGTAGCCAAATATGATATTAATAAATAAATTATTTGTACAACCTTTTGGCAGATCCCTTTTAAAACTATGGGACAGCATCATAAAAACACATGCATTTCTAAAACCACCACATTAAATCAGGGCTCCAGTGTTATGCAAAATATAACTTTGGCTGGCCGTAAGTGACAGAATTATTCCTCGATTTCTCTTAACACCAATAAAAACAACTTCTATCAATCTCTTAAACATTGGGCCTAGATTACTGAAGAAAATTCATGCACACTTTTATATCAATGTACCTGCAAAGCAGCTTGAAGAGCCAAAGTGTACTCTTACTGTATCTACTATTCAGAAGTGATGCTTGCAGAGATGCCCACAACTATGATAGTGTACATATGGCTAATTCATGAACAAATCTGCTTTGCTAATCAGTATATGCTCCAGCATCTGAACATACACCAGCTGTTGTGGTGGCGTACCTAACATAAACATGGTATTTTATCCATTTTTTTATGAGGCTACATGTCACCTGTTAATCTATTAAAGTGGACCTTTATCCTCTTTCACTAAAAATCACATCTGCATGCAGCCCTGCGTGTTCATAAAAATCATCTTACATTCACTGATGATGTTTGGAGATTTTCATTATTAACATTTCTAAATATAACTTTGTTGCAATTTTTAGGGTAAGGGCAGAGTTCCTCTTTAACATGTGCATTTCATAAAGGAACGATACCACAAGAAGCATATACTGATTTCACTAAGGGCTAGTTCACACCATCCTCAGTCCTTGAGGTGACTGTAAAAAACACTAAAAGTAAAAAATGCCAAAGCACATACTTTACAGGAGTAACACAAAATAAAAAAGCCCATGCATGCTTAGTCCATGACCAACACACAAACAAAATTTAATATGCTGCTGCCCTTGAACAAATGTTGAAATGATAAATACTCTTACATACACAGCTTTATGTGCATCAAAAACAGGGCATATGAGTTTTTGGAGTTACTCCTTTGTTTGGCACATGCACCTTTCATACTTTAGTAAACAATCATTGTGCTTGTGACATTATATTTTTGGGTTTTTTTTTGTGTATTAAGAATTTTGACACACACAATCCTTATCTGCATATAAGGCACAAAAACATAATTATTACAATGTTGAACTAATTCTGCAAACAGGAACTGTGACATATGTACTGAACATTAGTGTACGCTTTAGCAGATAAGTTAAGAGACTGTGTTCGCTGGGTGCATGACCATCCGCTGATGTCAAACCTCAATGCAATCATTCCAACTAATTGCATAGAAATTTATCTCTACTCTTGTGCATTTACATTTATAAAATCAGGCCCATCCCACAGTACCACATATATATGTATAATTAGATGGCCTAAAAAAATGTTTAAAGGAGAACTATGAGGTGAGTGCTTTTCACTTACCTCATAGTTCTAGCCGACCTGTGACAATGAGACTGTCACAGGTTGGCTCAGTAGATCGAGAAGTGAGTGAACACATACCGGCGTTCACTCACCTCTCGATCCTGTCACAGCTCTCTGCCATGACAGGTGAGGGGCTGGAGTCCCCCCTCCCCGCTCCGTTCTGCCAGCGCAGTAGCTTGCGGTGTACTATGGTGTCTCTGTAGCTCGCGGTATACTGAGCTTAAGGTGACGGGAGGACGCTAGTTTGTGTCCTCCAGTTACCCTAAGGAGAACTATGGGGAAAAGCCTTAACCCCATAGTTCTCCTTTAAAGAGGTCATATAAGGGGTCATATATGGGTTACAGTGCCCCTGTGGCCTACAATATATTGGTCGCACCACCCGCAAGTTAGCCATTCGTGTAAGAGAACACATATACAACATCAAATGTGGTTTCAAAGATCACTCAGTCTCTCTACATTTAAAAAAATGTCATAATAAGTACCCCGCAGGCTTACAATTTTGGGGTATCGAACGAGCTAAGAAAAATTGGAGGGGAGGGAACTGGAAAAGAAGTTTGGACAAAAAGCAATCTGAGTGGATCTTTAGAGCTAAAACATTAGTCCCCACAGGTCTCAACATAGGTTTCGACCTGAACTGTTTTATTGCGGATACATAAATTTTCAGTCTGAATTTTAATGGAGGGAGTATGATTTCTGCTTTCATAGCTTCAGTTTACATAAATCTTGATGTCATAAAAAGGGGGAGGTGTTCCTCATTTATCGAAACAGGGACCATCTGGGATTTGATATGGGCGGTCATAGATATAATTTGCCATATAGGTTGTGATTTATCCACCTTATGTGATGGGTGGCTCTTTCACAATTTTATCCCCTCTTTCACATCATCCCTTTGCTGTTTTTTCTGGGGTTTTTTTTTTTTTCTCCCCAAGGGGTTCATCAATACCCTCATTCTTGTCATCGCATGGGTTTTAAGATTACATATTTTAATATTCTTATTGTTTATGTGATGAAATATGTGAGGACAATCCCTTTGTCAGTTCACTTTATTTTGTTTAAATATGGGGGTTTTCACCCCTTATTATTTGGGAGCTCACGATTTGTGACAGGTCACATCTGTTCATATAGGGACTCACCCAATTGCATTCATCGTATAGGATTTATTTAACTTCTCTGGACAGGATCAGTTCATATCATCCCCTAGAAGAAGATGCCCTCATAATATTCCTTCTAGAGCTTTTTTCACATGGCATGCAATGAATAACAGGAAACAATATGGTATACTACAGCATTAGTAAACTTTCACCATTCATGTATCACCCTGTCTTCTTTAACAGACTCACACAAAGGTGGTTTATAGTTTTGGTTTTAGTTGTTTTAGATTTCTTATTTTCCACTTACCTTGTGCTGTATGCTTTAATGCTTTACCCACTTAGCTGGATGAAGGGTAATAAGTGCCACAGTGTCAATCACTTTTTTGTATGTTACTCTCAGTTATAACATGTTCAGTATGTTGTTTTAATTTTGAAAATGTCATGGCCGCCATTTGTTTATGGTGGCTACCATGACAACTGGTCTTAATATATGCGCTCGGTTAAGCTCCTGTCTCCACACCCCTGATGAAGTCACGCCCTTTGACGTAACGTACGTAGGGTGGAGTAAAGGAGATGAGCGATTTGCACACAGTGTTTGTGGCTGCTTACCAAATACCTTACTTTTATCTATGATATACTGCAAGAGAGTCTGTACCTGAGAGGAGGTAATCACTGGGAGGTATTCAGCATCAGGTGCTTCCTCTACCTGGTTCGAATTAGAGGAACAGCGCATACAGACCCTGGTGGGTGTCTGCTAAAGGTGAGGAGCATTCCAGAAGATTTCTCTGTTGATGGTCACAGGAGACTAAGTCTATTCTACATCCAATGTTTTATCTTCTATTTACTTAATGGACTATTGAAGATCCAGGATCATGGACATTTTTTAACCAATTATTATTTTCACTGTAGTGCAAGTTACACACATGCGTTTTTCTAGTTGGTATTCTTTGCACATTGCATCACATTGATTCAAAGTTAATATTTAGTGCATTTGATTTTTCATTATGGATATTTTGTAGCAATTACATTTACACTAAGGTGCATGCTACATACATGCATTTCTTCTTTGTTTTGCACTTTTTACACATTGTATCACATTACTCCAAGGTCAGTATCTACTATATCTGACACTTTTGCGGTCTCATTCACACAGCGTGGCTTTTACCATTAATTTCAATAAATACAACCAAAATACATAACTTTTTCGTGATTCAAAAAAAATGTATACATTTGCATGGGTGCTTTGGCAATAATCTGGAGATTACCATATCAAAGTAAAGATTTGTCCTGGCATCATATGGCACATGTTCACATTTATTTTAGAATATCTGACTTCACTACAGATTTACTATTATTAAACAAACGGCTAAGTAAAACATGGTGTGTGTATAGGATAGGCTTCCTAGATTTCAAGTCTATTTCCACCTTTGCAGCCAAATTGGAAAAAACTCCTATTTTACATGATCCCATTCACATAGCATAAGCTAAAAAATGTTTTAGAAAATGCTTCTTGTAGTTTAAATTCTTTTTACTTGGGTTAGGTTAAAACTTCTACTTGATTCTCCCTCTTTACAATGTTAGGAGGGGTTGAGAGGGGTTAAAGGATTACAACCCTGACATCTCCCATTGTATGTTAATAAAGTTAATGAGAGAAAAACAATTTCTCACTGTGAAGGTGCTCAGAAAAAGCTGGAATCAGCCATGTTGCCTCCTGCAACAAAACATCTGAAAGGTAAGACATTTTTTATTTTTATTATAATTTTTTGGTATCCTGTGTAACTAGGAACACATAAGAAACATATAGAGAGGTTTTCTCAAATTTGACTGGAAAAGTGAAAATACAGTTTAAGTGGAGAATAATTTAGACTAGGAGAGGGTTTCTAGCCTTATGTGGAGAATACTTTTGTAAACTTATTTGCAAATTCTGCCTAAAGGGTGGGGATTGAGGCCTTATTTAAATCCTCGGGGCTCACTTAGGACCAATCTAAAAAAAATGAGGGCTGCGGAAATTAACGATTAATCGTTAATTTTTTTAACGATCAAAATTCTTTTGATCGGTACTCACCTCTCCGCCGGCTTCCGGGATTTCTGTCGGAGATCCGGTGACGTCACGGACATCAACGTCACCGGACTCCTCCCCCTTCCCCAAGTGGCTCTGTCGGCTAACAAAGGGAAGGGGGGAGGAGTCCGGTGACGTCGATGTCCGTGACGGCTAACGAAGGGAAGGGGGAGGAGTCCGGTGACGTCAATGTCCGTGACATCACCGGACTCCTCCTCCCTTCCCTTCATTATCCGACGCAGCCACTTCGGCCAGTGAGTTTGCCCGTGGCCCAGTCCCTGTGCTGTGATAGGAACTATTGTGGTTAGATAGAATCGTATGTAACTGCTGTTGCTACTGTTGACTGAATTGACTAATTAACAAAATTTGGGAACTGAAAGCTGTCAGTAGATGTGTTATCTGATTTCTTTTTGGTAGAGAAATATATCAAACTTCCTTAATGTGGAGAACCTCTTTAATTGCCTCGCTGATAACTTCAATGACAGAATATTTAAGGTTCATGCTAGATATGAAACGGCTAATATTAGATTGTGTAATACAGAAGAAAATGCCATTTTCAGTAAAGTCAAAGAGTGGAATAGTTCCCAACAACCTTTTCACTACAGATGGGAATAAAAAATGTTATGTCTTTTCTAATCAATTCTTAAAGGGATGGTTTTGTCTGGCATTTACTGCTCTTCTTTATCTGTTGCTAATACCTCCTTCTATACATTCTATTGAGTTTCCACTCTGCATTGTGTGCTTGCTTGTTGATACAATGGCTGACAGACCCCTTTGTTTTCCAGTGGATCAGTGCAATTAATCTTATATTCTGCTCAGAACACTGGGACTGAATGTCTAAGCCAGGAAAAGTCAGCATATGATATGTGTAATACATAATACCAAGATGTCTCCTCACAGTTCCTGTTCTTGGAGGCAGCACTGACAATGGACAGCAAGAAAGCTTGGGCACACAATCTTATTTGTATTGATGACCAGCCAAAGCTTTGCTGTATGGCTTTTGTCTTTCTGGGTCATTCTGGCCAGTCAGTAGTTTACATGAAAAAGGTTATAATTTCGGCAGGTAACTTCAGTTTACATGATTGTTTTGCACCTAGTACTAAAATGGAGGTAATGATTTCAGGGAGTAAACCAAAAGACATGAATGTGCACCACAATAGTTTACTAACCTAGTACAATTAAGAAGTTTTATGTTCTGGTTGTATGTGTATAGGCCAATGTAGTTGGATCTGTATGTGCATTATAATTAATCAAAATTAATCGATTAAAACATTTTTTGATTAATCGAACACAAATATTTTAATAAGTAACAGCCCTAAAAAAATAATTTACCCCCCTCCAGCTGAAAATGAATATAGTTTGTTTATTTTATTTTTGATGTATTGCTTTGTCCACCCTCATTTCTCCAAAAATCACAAATCAACTTCAGACATAAAACAGGTCATCTTAAATTCCATTAGCAGAAGGTTGCTAAATTTCTAACCATATCCTTAATCCTGTTTAGCCAGCACAGCCTAATGGATAATTGGCAGTCATTAACAGCAATAAACCAGCGCCTGGAAAGCCAGAGACTTTTAATAAAACCCTATCATCAACTAGATGATAAAACATTCCAGGAATGGTTTAAAACACTACACATCCTGGTTTTGCAACTGTGAGCACCAAAATCTATTCATATTCCATTAATTTTGATAACACTACATTCATAACAAAAAGTCTACCCAAAGGTATAAGAAAATAATAATCAAGTAAGTATCAAACACGTCTATGCTATAATGCCTAGAAGGTGGATTGGTCACATTACATCTCCTAGGTGATGTGTGCATTTGATTTATATAATGTTTGCTCTTTATCAAATTGTGATTTAATTCTGTGCAATAATATGTTGATTGTTGAAATGTGAAACATAGCCATCTGGATATATTGATGCATTTAGAAAATTTGGCCTTAAGGGAGTGTCCACTGAATTATCATAAAACACTTCAACACCCCTCAATCCCTTTCATTGGTTATGTAATTTCTGTAAACACCCTCTAGAGGCAGGGACATATCTATGGTGATAAGCACCTATGGCAAACACTGAAATTGCACCCTTCCCCAAACATCTGACACCCCAGTTCTGGCACACGCAGACACACATATACACACTAGAGCTGCTGGGCCTGTAAGGTTGGTGCAGAATAAAGAATGTACAGCACAGTGTACAGAATGAAGCAGTGTGCACTATAACATGTACAACAAGGTGTATAGATGAGGCCATATCGACCAGGGAACAAACAGCAAGGCATATGGAATAAGCTGAAGCGGAAAAGCGGAACATACAGCATGGCATATAGAAGGAGGAGGTGTGGAATAGAGAAATGAGGCGGTGTAAAATAAGGAAACATACATAGTGTAAAATGTGAGATGCACTGTGACTTGCAGTTACGTTCAGTGCGCTGCGATAAAATAAAGCAAGTTTGGATTTAATCTTAGCGCCCTGCCCCTCACACCCACTTTGTGAGGTGAATGGGACACAATTCTTGAAACACTTGTTTTCTATATGTCCATGTGGTGACCTGCATTGATCCATTGCAGTACAATGCAGATCACCACTAGATGTACAGTATTAACAGGCCCCAAAGTGTTTGCAATAAAAGACAGCTCCTTCTCGGGGCATATACTCACTTCCTCTGCTGGGCTCTGCATTACATAGGTCATCAGTCAGAGCCCAGCAAACAAAGTGAGTATTGTAACTTTGCTTGCCCCAGCTCTTTGTTTACCTTAATCGGCTGCGCTGTCTGTCACTGCGGTTCTGCACTGATGGAAAGTCTGAATGGAGCACAGGCTAACTAAAGGGGCAAACTCCGCCACTGTTCCTGAGTGGTGTGGCGCCCCCCCCCCCCCCCCCCCTTCAAGTGGCGCCCATGGCACATGCCCTGCCTGCCATATCCTAGATACATCACTGTCTTGAGCGATACCAAAAAGCTGCTGCAATTGGCAGCTGTAGCTCTCAATTTACCACAAAAATAATGAAGGACTGCTATGTGTCTTCGACAGGTTGTTTATTGTATAAAGTCAGCCCTTGGGTGAACTCATAGCTGTAAATATGTTCCTGTTAATTAACGCAGTCCTCACTGCGCATGCATTAGGCTTTATCTTTAAGGCCTGGTTCACACCTGTACGTTTTGTAGCGCGTTCAATGCTCTACGAACGCTCTACAAAATGCTCAAACATGAAAATCCCATTGTTTTCTATGGGTATGGTTCACACCTTGCCGTATTTCAGCCCGTCTGAACGCGCTACAAAACGGCCTACGCCTGAAAAGGTACATGAGCTTCTTTGCGGCGTTTTTGTTTCCATTTGGGATACAGCCAAGTAGCCCTCGGAAACGCGCGTTTGTCGCACGTTTTTTTACCACGAATCGCTGTAAAAATGTGTGTCACGAAAGGCGCGACAAACGTGCATATTCGATACGCCTAGGTGTGAACAGAGCCTAAGAAGACTATCAAGGATAACCAATTCGTTTTCTATGGAATGTGGAACTGTTTAACTCAACTCATTGAAAAGGTTACACAAGATTGTTCTTGTTAGAAGAAGAGGCAAAATGGCTACATATAGAAAAACAAGATAGATACAAAATAATGTATATATGTACATGTCCATAAATCCATGAGTCCAAGGTACTTCCAAGATGAAGAGAAATCTGCCCTATTTCGCCCACTGAAGCTCTCCTGATCTTCTTGTACCAGCAGGAGTTTTGTTCCTTGCAGAAGAGTCTCTTAAAGCTTAATTCGCAAATTCACAGGTGGGTGTTCCTTCAGTAAGATGGGAGTGGAGTTGTGTAGGTTCTTTGACTTACATACTTGAAATAACAGATACATAGCAATTGTAACTGTAAAGTAAAGAAATAAAATGAGCAATAATGCCATAAAGATTAAAGTCCACATCTTTTTGAAACATCCAAAAACTCCACTAAAGAAATCTCTAAATGATCCCTTAACCCTTTCGCTGCCAAGCCCTCCTGAACATTGTGCAACTCAGCTGGCCATGCCATTTTTGCAATTTTTCACATTGATTTTATTTTCAACTGCTGCGTTGCTAGCGTTTGTAAAATACCACCCAAACCATATATTTTCTGAAAGCGCAGGCCCGGTAGAATAAAAAGATGGTGCTATTAAATTTGTAAGCCCTGCGATAATTGCACAAATGTTTCTCAAATTAATATTAAACCGACAAAAATACGCAATTCAATTGATAAAACACACTAAAATCAGTATCAGCGCACAAAAAAAATATTTTCTGACTAAATCTAAAAGATAAAACTGTATTGAGTTAATAAATAACAAATATTTGCAAATTTGAAATTGCGCCTTTTTGCGAAAAGGTAAAAAAATGAAGGTACGCAAAAGTGTAAATAAGTGACTTATGTTAAAAATCGTTTTTACGCTGTGTTGGTGTTTGTGTTGTGATAAAAGGATACAGGCGTATATTTAATTGCAACACAAGGTATCACAACGCATGACAATGCGTCACAAAGCTTTGCCATGCACTGCCACAGTTAAATGAATGTTTCTTTTTAAAGAAAAAAAAATCATGCACTGTGATGCGTTCTAACAACGCACTGCAGAGCATGTGCATGGCATTCACCACAATATGGTGCACGTGTTTGTTATGTGTGACAGTAACAGTAGGTCTAATGACCTCATCTAAAATTCTGGTGTAATTATTTATTTATTTTTCGTTGTTTCTATCGTCTAGCCTGTCCATCAGGGGAACCAGGACCACACTATTTCCTGGGTCATAAAAAGCACCTTTTAAATTTAATGAGGTAGTGTATGGCACCAGAGCTAAGACTGGCGATAATTTACCCAATTAATACAGTGCAGTAATGTTAGCAGGCAGCCAGGCATAAGGTTGACTATCACAGATAAGATATAATTCTTTTTTTATAAGGGTCCACTTAATTGAGAGGAAAAGAGTACAGTATGTTAAATAAAATGTCTTGTTTAAGTTTTTCATCCAAAAATCTAAAATAGTTGCTCATATCATCACCTATATGAAAGATAACCTTAGCTTTGGTATAGTTTGACCTTCCTACAGCTTGGTAGCTTGTACTATCTTCAGGGGGACATAAAATATTCAGGCAGACTTAGGGTGCAAATGTGTGATGTACCACCTTCAGGCCTACTAGTTTATCCTTTTTCTTTGTAATAATAAATACACCTTGGATATGGGTTTCATTAAAACTGGAAAAACTAGAGGTAACTGCAGTGGCGTACCGAGGCTGGGTGACATCCGGAGCGGTGTCCGAGTGTCCCCCCGCCAAGACGTAACCGCGCATGCGCGTGACGTCACCGCGCGATGACGTCATCGCGAGGCCGTATTCGGATACCTGCCGGCAGCCATCTTGGTGATGGACGCGGGCAGAGAGAGGAGGAGACAGTCACCCGGCGGTATAAGGTATGCCGCCGGGTCCCCTCCTCTCTCCTGATACTGTCGGGCGTTTGGTCCATGACCGAGCGCCCGACTTTTCAAGAGGGGGGTGACACCAAAATGACTAAGTCGTTTTGGTGTCACCCCTCCAATGGTGTCACTCGGGTGCGGGCCGCACCCCCCGCACCGCCCTTGTGACGCCACTGGGTAACTGCTATTATCAGACCTGTGTGCAAGTGCAAGGGTGAGCACATCCAACATTTACTGACATTGTTGCTTTTTGCATTCAAGCTTAGCCTTTGGATAAAAGGATTGTTATTCCACTCTTTTTTAATTGACTATCTTACATTATGGGTGCGGCCTATTTCTTTCCCACTATTAACTCCAATGTAATTTATTTACAAAATACATGCATAGTGTATACTTTACAAAAAAATTGCTGCGAAGCACTATAGTGTTCGGGTTTGGCTTGAAGAAAAGGTGGCAACCCTAGTATTAGACTATGATTCAGCTTTCATTAGCACTACACAGTAATGTGCATGATACTCTATCAGCTGGCGAGTTTCATCATGAAAATGTCCAAATCTACACACAGCTTTTTCTTGAGAAAAGGTTCCATTCCGGCTCATGCCATACTCCCCCCTTTTATTCATACTTATGAAGAAAAACAGCCAGATTAGTTATAGTGCATCACTTGTTTGTGAGATTGGGAGGAGTCTGGATTAATTTTCTAGCACTTGATGGACTAAGAGTGGGACCATATTGATTAGGGAATGTGCCAGAACTATATGGACTATTCTCTCCAGCAGGAGAGCACATGCCGCTATAGCGTGCACACAAGTAAGGGAGCCATTAAAGGAGAACTATGGGGTTAAGGCTTTTCCCCATAGTTCTCCTTAGGGTAACGGGAGGACACAAACTAGCGTCCTCCCGTCACCCTAAGCTCAGTATACCGCGAGCTACAGCTCACGGTATACTGAGACGCCGCAGTATACCACGAGCTACAGCTCGCGGTATACTGAGACACCGCAGCTGAAGCGGATCCCGGCAATTATGTCTGGATCCGCCCAGCTGCGTGAGTGACAGCTGGCTCTTCCTATCTGGAGGCAGAGCCAGCTGTAGCCGCCCCGTCCATTCCGCCAGTCAGCTCTGGAGGATTGGAGCGGGGAGGGGGGAATCCAGCCTCTCCCCTGTCACGGCAGAGAGCTGTGACAGGATCGAGAAGTGAGCGAACGCCGGTATGTGTTCACTCACTTCCCGATCTACTGAGCCGACCTGTGACAGTCTCATTGTCACAGGTCGGCTAGAACTATGAGGTGAGTGAAAAGCACTAACCTCATAGTTCTCCTTTAAGGACTGAGTCCAAGGGAGTAGAGACCTACAAAACAGGTTTATATTCGTCTCCATGTAGTTGTGTAAGGACTCCAGTAGCATGTCCTTATAATTAATTACAGAAAAAACCAAAGGGAAGGTCATAATTGGGACAACCCGAGAGCAGGTGCCTATATCAGCATATTAACTATCTCCTCCATTAAGCGATATAGCTCCATCAGGGCAACAAAAGGATTTCTAGTAGTAGCTTCAAACGGAGGAGCTAAAAGACTGCAGGCATGTCTAGAGCTGTTACATCATATTTATCAATAGCCCATAATTCATGTGGCATTGCCCTAGTGCGGATTTGCTAGTCTCTTCCCTTAATGTACAGATATGAAGGAAGCCTGCTGCTGCAGTCAGCATCTCCCTTGTAATCTGGGAAGTGACTTAAAATCAGGTTGGGGTGTATTCAATGTTTGCTTTCCTTAAGCGGATGCTATCTTCTGAGAGACCCATTGAGGAAAAAATGTCTTCTGTCAGAAGCTCTGGGGAAACTCTCCTACTTTAAAAACAGTTCTGGCTGCACCGGCCTGTACAAGGCAATCAGATGTGGACTGCACTTGTTTTTTCCCAGTGAAGGGCAATTCTTCAATTAACGCTCTTAGTATAGCATTCCTGCCCTTCTCTTTATCTGACACCGGCTTGCCGTCTTCATAACAGCTAGATACATTCCCAAAAGGCACATACTTAAAGGCTGAGCACAGACCACCACCCTTTTTCTGGGAGTGAACTGCTGGCTACTGCATTCAGTTTCTAATTAACCCATATTCACCCTGCTCATTTATTCAGCAACAGTTTTAAATCCGCTTGCAATAATTATAATATCTTTTACAACGTTTCATATTCATATTTTTCTAATGTTTTTGTGTGTAGATAGTTGCTTGTGGAAGATCCTCAGGGCTCTCCACCTGGGAGCTTAAGGTTATGGGGTGTATTGTGTTACTGGTACAGTGGGAACTTTATCTAGAGTTAACAAACCTGCTCCCACTACAGTAGCATACAAAGGAGGGGACAATGTCTTAGATTCATACAGTATACCATAAAATATTACTCTTCGTTTGATATTTAGCCACTTCTTTTTCTCTAGGTTCTCACTCTCAGTTAGCCATAGAATGACTACTGGAAACAATTTATATTCTGCAATGTGTGCACTGTTTTCTGAAAGTAATTGTTTCCATTCCCTAGAGTTTAATGTACCTTCTGGTGGTATGGGGTTGAGCCGTTTCTTGTGTCCACTGACATGCAGGCTTACTCAGGACCATAGTTCCTTGCCCTAACCTCCTGCCTACATAACCCATAAAATATGCCACAACAATTCCTATGCTGGAAAGTACTTTTCTAAAGTAATCGGGCACATCTTGCCAATCTATCCTCCCACACACCTGGTTAGTCCTATTTCAACTATCCTGGGGTAACACAAAGCCTAAAGGGAGTCACAGACTTGTCTTGGGAGTCACAGACTTGTCTTGACAATCTGTCATCTCACACACCCGGTTAGTCCTATTTCAACTATCCTGCGGAGACACAAAGGGGTTGATTTACTAACCTTATAAACACACCACGAACATGTATACACCTCTGTAGTGTGTTCCCTCCCAGCATGATCTATGGGTGGAATCTAAACACCTTTGTAGTGTGTACACACCCAGCAGGTGTGTTGTGCAAAGCCAAGCATGAATTGCAAGGTGATGTTGTGTAAATTAGCTCTATGTTGTGTTGCTTGCGTTGATGAATGCAGGAATGTAAATGCATGAGCTAACCATTTTTGTCTAAACTGTGAAGCAGCATTATATATGCATCATGTGCATGATTTTTCCATATATGGCATTAGTGGAAATATGCTTTTAGAGACTTTTTGGTTGATAAATACGTTTTGCTGTGTGAAAATCACACGCACCTGGTGCGTGCGTGTGTGTAGGTTAGTAAATCACCCCCATAGTCTTAATGAAGTCACAGACTTGATTACACACAGCGTGTTTACAATGCTTGCTGTCTTGACAATTGGCCGTTTAATCAGGCATGATAGAGGGCCGCCCGCTAGGGCCTCCCGAGGCCCCCCCCTCGGGAGCAACCGCCCGGAAAAAGAGCCGTATCTGCTGCGGGCGAACTGGCAGCTGCGGCCACAGCAGAGCCCCCACTAACAACCAGGAATCCACCAGGGAGCCCCAATGACCAACACAGAGCCCCACTAACCACCAGGGTCCAGGGAACCCCCACTAACCACCAGGGAGCTCCCACTAACCACTAGGGAGCCCTCACTATCCACCACGGAGCCACCTCAGAGCCTCCACTAACCACCAGGCCATAGTGGAGCCCCCACTAATTTTCAGGGAGCCCTCACTGGCCACCACAGAGCCCCCACTGACCACCACAGATCCCACACTTACCACCACAGATCCAGCAGAGAGCCTGCACTGACCACCACAGAGCCCCCACTAACCACCAGGGAGCCACCACAGAGCCCCCACTAACCACCAGGGAGCCCCCACTAACCACCAGTGAGCCCTCACTATCCGCCAGGGAGCTATCTCAGAGCCTCCACTGGCCACCACAGAGGCTCCACTAACCACCAGGCCATAGTGGAGCCCCCACTAATTATCAGGGAGCCCCCACTGGCCACCACCGATCCCACACTGACCACCACCGATCCCACACTGACCACCACAGGCCACAGATCCCGCGCTGACCAGCAGAGAGCCTGCGCTGACCAGCAGAGAGCCTGCACTGACCAGCAGAGAGCCCACACTGAGCAGCAGTGAGTCCGCACTGACCAGCAGAGAGCACAAGCTGATGAGCAGAGAGCCCCACTGACCAGCAGAAAGCATGCACTGACCAGCAGAGAGCATGCACTGACCAGCAGAGAGCCCCACTAACCACCAGAGAGCCCCACTGGCCACCTGACAGACCACATTGGCCACCTGAGAGCCTAATTAGGGAGCCGCCTCTGCTGCACCTGCACGCACCCGTGAAACTTGCTGGACCCCTGGTCAGAGCCCACATAGCCCACCTGAGAGCTTAAACTGGCAACCCGAGAGCCCACACAGCCTCCTGAGAGCCTGCACAACCCTCCTGAGACCCTGGAGACTTCAGGCAGTGAACCCGGAGCAACGTAGAGTATGTAGCTTCATATTATTCTGCATTGCTGTATAATGTATTGCTGGGAATTGTAGTTCTCTGTAGCTGCTGGTATTCTTCATTGCTGTATAATGTATTGCTGGGATTTATAGTCCTCTATAGCTGTTGCTATTATTTTACATTGTTGTATAATTTATTGCTTGGAATTGTAGTTCTCTATAGCCAATGCCATTCTGCATTGCTGTACATTGTATTTCTGAGATTTATAGTCCTCTATAGCTGATGGTATTATTCTGCATTGCTTTATAATGTGCTGAGATTTGTAGTTCCTCTATAGCCTAGAGTTAGTGGCAGAACTACCAGGGTCGCAGCAGTTGTGCATGCGCACAGCACTGACTAGGCATCACTCCACTACCAGTGTGCTTTAATGTTCCTCAACCCATAAATGTATCTATCGCGTCACTTTCAGGTGCGCATGTCATTAAAAAAGGGGGTCATAAAAACAGCTGATTCAGATGATTCGGCCTCACTGGAAGTGAGGCAGTTGAGCAAATGTATAGGGTCGAGAAAAATTATAGAACACTGACTTTGACACTCTCCGGCTCCTCCCACAGCTCACAGCCCAGAATACCCGGCTGCCTACAGTAGGTGGGAGTGCCTAAGTACCAGACATGGACCGGAGTATGGCCAGTACCATGTAGGGAGCCCAGTGGGAGGAGAGCACCATCCCCCAGCCTGTCACCCCTTTCATGGACTGACTAGTGAGTCCTCACATCACCCGACCATTCACACTATCATTACATGGATGGCAAAAGTGGCAGGCAGGGGCAGGGAGAAGGTAGGGGAAGAGGCAGAGTGGGAGGGGGGCCAAGTTGCTGCCCCATGGGCCTCTGGGTTGTACTGAGTCAGCCCCATGGGCCTCTAAAGTTGCCAATCAGCCCCTGCTGTAATCCGCAACTGCTGGGCGCCAAGAGCTGATTTAATTGCGGTTGGCATCGGTGCCCAGCGGTTGCGGTATTCACAATTGTGGGCGGTGTTGGACTACATGTCACAACCGCGGGGCGCCGATGCCATCCGCAATTAAATCAGCTCTCAGCGCCCAGTGTTTGCAACATTCAATGAAAATTATTAGTGCCCCCCCCCCCCCCAGTTTTGACTGTGGTATCTTATGTGCCCCCCCTATATATTGTTTCTAGAGTCGCCACTGCTAATTAGACTAAACTGATGAGTGGTTAAAGCTTTTAAAGCGTCCCCTATGGCCAATTTTAGGTATGGTTTATTTTTGAGATTTTGCCGGTGCGTGCAATTTTAAGGCTTGACATGTTTGGTGTCTATTTACCCGACTTGATCCCATCTTTTATATTTTATCAAAAATTTGGCCAAATATAAATGTTTTATAACATAACTTAGGGGAAACTGTTTTTTTTTTCTGTACTTTTTTCATCATATAGTAAAAAATAAAAACCCCAGTAGTGATTAAACACCACCAAAAGAAAGCTCTATCTGTCCCCCAAAAATGGTATAACATTAATTTCGGTCCAACTTTGCATGACTGAATAAATGTCAGTCAAATTACCACAGTGCTGAAAACTGAAAAACGGGCTGGACAGGAAGGTAGTTTAGCTCCCTGGTCATCAAGTGGTTAAAGAACTATGGGGTATGCTTTTGTTTTGCATTTTTTAGTTTCCTTATGATACAAGAGTACATTTTGCAATGTACTCCTGTAATTAAAAATGCACCATAAGCTTAAAATTCAGTGTACTATACTGTGGGCAGGGCTAAGCTCTGTTGAGAAGTGATCCAGACAATATTGTCCTACATGTTGCTGTCACTAAATGGCAGTGGAGGATCCCGACAATATTGGTGGGATAGCGTCTCAGCACAGAGCTTAGTCCTGCCCACAATATATTACACTGAATTGTAAGCTTATGGTGCACTTTTAAAACTAGGAGTAGACTGCAAAATGTACTCATGTATCATAAGGAAACAAAAAATACAAAAAAAGGTGTACCCCATAGTTCTCCTTTAAGATATAAAGACAAAATGCCCTGGGCACCCTGAGAAGTAAAATAATGCAGCAGTAACAGTGGGAGCAGCTGGAAGGGTATGGTTGAATAAAACCTGAGCCTGCTTTGCTATAGGTCAGTGGTTCTCAACCCTTCTAGGGCCGGGACCCCTTGGGAACATTTGCCAAGTTGTGGTGACCCCCAACGGTAAAATTTAGGGATGACACGGCTGCTGCAGCGACATCTGGCGGCATGGCGGGAGAACTGACACTGCTGCGCTAGGAGAGAGCTGAGGAGGACTATCACTTAGCACAGCAGAAATCACACAGCGACCCACAGGTTGAGAATCACTGGCGTACGCCGTCAGAATACAAAAAAAAAAACCACCATAGGAATGGATAGCTAGATTCCTATTGGCTATTTCACTTTGCAATAGCCAATAGCAAACTAGATATTGCACCCGCCCTCTGCTGCTGTCAATCACTAGAAGAGGACCTGATGGAGAACTGCAGGTCCCTCTCTGCTGATTGGCAGCAGCAGAGGGCGGGTGCAATAGCTAGTTTGCTATTGGCTATTGCAAAGTGAAATAGCCAATAGGAATCTAGCTATGCATTCCTATGGTGATTTTTTTTTTTCTGGCTTACGGCAGCCAGGGAAAGGTTTACTCTGCTCGATCAAGCAGAGTAAACCTTTCCGGGAGAAAGTGTCTCTCTCCTGGGTGGCCAGGAGCCGCTATCTAATAGCGGGAGACTCCCGGGCGACCCCTGGCAAATCGTCCTTCGACCACCGACGGGGTCGCGACCCACAAGTTGGGAACTGCTGCTATAGGTCAACAGTACGTAACACACAGAGTGCAGGGGAAAGGAGAGCATAACTTAGAACACTGGGTCAGGAGTACATGGCAGATAATGCATGGAGTGAAGGAGTTTAAGAGTACATAAGGTACAGAGCGTAGGGGTCAGAAGCGTGTAATTCACACAATGCAGGGGTCAAGTACATAATGTCCAGTAATCCATGCCAGATTTTCATGTGGGTTCCTGGTGCTTGGATGTCAGCCTACGGGAGTCCACAGGGCTGCAGCCAACCTGCACACCTCCTCCCTTACTTAGCACTCTCTCACTTGTTGCCTTTTGTTCGAGCAACGAGTCTTCTTTCTTGTGTTGGACCCCTTGTGTTCCCCGGGAGCTCCTGTGCTAGTTTACCCTTTTGGATCCCTGTTTTGTGCTGATTCCCCTGTGTCTGAGATCTCCCTGTTGGCATTTCCCCCTTTGCTCGTGACCTCCCTGTTGGCATTTCCCCCTTTGCTCGTGACCTCCCTGTTGACATTTCCCCCTTTGCTCGTGACCTCCCTGTTGACATTTCCCCCTTTGCTCGTGACCTCCCTGTTGGCATTTCCCTCTTTGCTTGTGGCCTACCTGTTGGCATTTCCCCCTTTGCTCATGATCTCTCTGTTTTGTAATTCCCCTTTGCTCATGATCTCCCTGTTGACTATTCCCCCTTTGCTTGGTTCTTGTGTTCCCATTTGTTGTGGTTCCTGTGTGCTGGTCTCCTTCCTTGTTGGTACGTTTTCCCCCACCATCTCTGTACTTTCTTCTGTGTGCCTGTACTTAGCGCCTTCCCCTGCACTGATATCTATGCCCTAGTGCATGATGGGATTTGTACTTTCAGCACAGCTGGAAAGCCAAGGTTGCCTACCCCTGCCCTAGTCTCTAACCTATTCCCGTTTCCAATTTGTGCTGTGATTCTCTGTGAGATCCTGCTGTCCTGCTGTGGATGGCTATCCTCCCCTATGTGAGCCCCTGCACCTGTCCTTATGTGTGTCTGTTCCCTTGTGTGCCTGCTTGTTCCATGCAGCCTCACTCTTCAGTGTATCCCGGATACCTGTTTGTGGTTTGCCTCCTGCTCTTGCTTCCTGTGGTTATTTTGCTCTGCACTATAGTGAACCTCCCCCTCACCTCTTACTGTGCACTCCCCTCTGTTCTTACTGTGTATCTCTTGTCTCTGTGGGTACATCTGTTGTGGGTTCCATTCTGTTACCTGCTCCCTGTGTCACACATGTTCCCTGCGTCTTCCCTCTAGTGCCTGTTTTCTGTACCTTGTATGCACCCTGTGTCTTGTCCAGTGTGCTGTGGTCCCTGAATACCCGCTGGCACTGTGCCTCCACAGGTGTGTCAGAGAGCCGCAACCTGGGAGCTGCCCCGCAGCTTAACATCCACACCATCAGTGGCTCTGGCGAAGACCAGACGGCTCCTTAGATCCTGCGACTCTGGCACACCTGCGTTTTTTGTGCAGTCACACTGTCCCTGCATCTCCAGAGACCTATCCCTGCACATTTCTTATTTAGTCACAATATACTACTCTGCAACACCCGGAGTTTGCGATTCATGGTGCTCCAGTGCCTTAATCGTGACAACAGGGGTCAGAAGTACATAATGTATGGTGTGCAGGGGGCAGAGTGTATGGGACAGGAGAGTGAAATGCATAGAGTGCAGGGGTCTGTGGTGTGTAACACATGGAATGCAGGGGGTCATGAAAAAACAGCCTCTCACGCCATTTCAAGATTTTTCATAACAAGGATCCGAAACTTCTCGAGGTGGTAAGGATAGATCGGGTGGAAAGACATTGGAGGAGCACAAACCTAACCCGCAAGATCTCACAGAACGAATCTAAGTGGATCTATTTATTGGACACTTCGACACCGAAAGGGCTTAACATAGACTTTAACTTGAATTGCTTTTTAAGTAATAAATAACCATTTAGTTATTGATTTATACTCACATTTCTATATTTCTTTGCTTTTTAAGTAACAAGGATCCGAAACTTCTCGAGGTGGTAAGGATAGATCGGGTGGAAAGACATTGGAGGAGCACAAACCTAACCCGCAAGATCTCACAGAACGAATCTAAGTGGATCTATTTATTGGACATTGTGCAGTCACACTGTCCCTGCATCTCCAGAGACCTATCCCTGCACATTTCTTATTTAGTCACAATATACTACTCTGCAACACCCGGAGTTTGCGATTCATGGTGCTCCAGTGCCTTAATCGTGACAACAGGGGTCAGAAGTACATAATGTATGGTGTGCAGGGGGCAGAGTGTATGGGACAGGAGAGTGAAATGCATAGAGTGCAGGGGTCTGTGGTGTGTAACACATGGAATGCAGGGGGTCATGAAAAAACAGCCTCTCACGCCATTTCAAGATTTTTCATAACAAGGATCCGAAACTTCTCGAGGTGGTAAGGATAGATCGGGTGGAAAGACATTGGAGGAGCACAAACCTAACCCGCAAGATCTCACAGAACGAATCTAAGTGGATCTATTTATTGGACACTTCGACACCGAAAGGGCTTAACATAGACTTTAACTTGAATTGCTTTTTAAGTAATAAATAACCATTTAGTTATTGATTTATACTCACATTTCTATATTTCTTAAAATACTTTTTAATTATAAGATAAAGATAAGATTATTACTTATTACATATAATGGCGTTAAATATGGTACTCTAAGGTTTGTAACTGATATGCTGCTGAGGACAAGACAGGCTCTCTTTCATTAGAGTATAAACACCAGAGACACCGAACCGGTGACTGGCCACAAATTTAATACAGTGTTACTTATTTCTTGGGTAGTAAGATCTCTATCGCAGGTCAAGACACATGGATATTTAATGATGTAAAATGGCCGCAATCTGTCACTTTCCTTCTTCTAATATGGTTTCTGTTTAAACTGTTATGCGCCATTAAACGGTTACCGGTTTTTAATAATTTTAGCTAAGTATGCACATTAGACTTATTATGTATATGAATATGTACTATTAATTTATATGACCCTATTTTTACCGAATATTTTAAAGTTTTTTAATGAATGTTTTTTAAGAATGACTCATTATTTGTTATTTATACCATGATGAGTTTTTATCTTCAGTTTTAAACACAAATATGTACCTTTTGCTTCTAATCTATGCATTTAATGGAGATATAAACGGATGTCTTTTTAGTATGTATTTCTATGTATGCTGCACTGAGTGTCAGGGAGACACCGGGCGGCGATTCATTGATAATTGGTTAATTGATTGTACTATATAAGTAGAGGATTTGGTATTACGAGTTAGACCTGCACAACTCCCTGAGGACGTCGTTACGACGAAACGCGTAGGGGCGGGCCTAACTACACGTCATACCAAATACTGATCTTTGAGAGACGCGGTGAGGACGCTGTGTCAGGAACGGACACCGCTCTGTAACCCGAGACCAGGGCGGGGACGGCCCCGTCAGCAGCGTCCTGTTGCTGGGCGACGGGCGGGCGTTCCTCAGCGCTCCACTCCTCCTTCTGCAGAACAGCTGAGCCGGCGTGATGACGCGGCGAGCTCGGTCCAGCAGCGTCCCGTTGCTAGGAGACGCTCGGGTCGAGTCTCGGCTCCGGCTCCGCCCCCCAATCACAGTTCACTGCCTACATAAACTGAAGGCTGTTCACTTGCTCGACGTTCTAGCAAAGTAGTACGTCGAGCAAGCTACTTAGGATCTCCAGTTACTCTCGGGTCTCTTGCAATCCTGCTACAACCTTCAGACTTCACAACTAAATCCCTCGGATTCCTGGCAGCACGAATGCAGCTCCACCTTCTGTGATTGAACTCTCCACCTAAATAGCAAGTAGCCACTACCACATGCTGTAATCAAATGAAGTGTTGCTGATGCCTATGTCGGACTTCCATTGTACACTCCTCTTCTTCTAATTGCTATTGATTAGAAACACTGCTGCATAGGACATAAGGATTGACTGCTCTTATTGATATTGATGTTATAGATAGTGAATTGAACCAACTCATATATCACCCTTCCTCACCCCATTCTCGGAACTGTCATCACTACTGGATGCAATAGAGTTACCATCTGTTTGACGCCCTAGTGAAGTAACTAGGAGGGAGAACTACAATTCACATCAAGCCCCAATGCAGTACAATTGAGGGTTGTGGGGATACACCACCTTAATTAACTTCTCCTACAAACAAATGGTATATGATGTGTAAGGAGTTCCTACTACACTCCCTGCACTAAAGTGTGACTGTGAACCCCCCACCTGGCTTACCACAGCCACTACATCACGGTGAGTGCACACTCTGATGGGATACGTACGGCACCTGCCCACATCCCCAACAAGTTTCACGGAACTTTCACATCAACTCACAAATTTTGTGCACCAGGAACACTTTATTGCTATTCACTGTGTTTTTTACACCAACACTAATTACTCCAGGGACCCTGTGGTATTGTATGTCCAGGGTAATTGCGTTTTATAAGAAAAAAAGCACATAACACAGTCTATATTTCTATTTTATTCATTTCACAATTATTGATGTTATACCCTGTTTCCCCGAAAATAAGACCTACCCCAAAAGTAAGACCTGGTACTATTTTTGGGAATTGCTAGAATATAAGACCTACCCTGAAAATAAGACCTAGTTGTGACTATTCCCAGGGCCGGTGGTGGCATAAGGGGGACCTTGAAGAGCCGCGGGAGAGAGTCAGCGGTGCCAACGAAGTCAGCACTAGAGGAAGCGATGCTTCCTCTATAGCGCCGGCTTCTGTCACAGGCGGAGTGATACCAAATGCACTCCGCCTGTGAGGATCCATAGTGAAAGTGTGCTTCGCTCATTCTGGCCAGCGATTGGTTAGCACATTGCTCTTGGAAAGGTACAGCACCCCTGATTGCCCTGATCACCATATTTTGTACATGAATACATGTAGACTTTTCTACATGAATAAATGTGGATTGTTGTAAATTAAAAAAAAAAATAAGACCTGCCCCGAAAATAAGACCTAGTGTGGTTTTTTGAGCCAAAAAATATATAAGACAGTGTCTTATTTTTCGGGGAAACAGTATATGAATGTATATCTGTTTATAACAATTCTGGGTACACTGATCCACACCTATTTTTTGTTGATTGATTCACTGTATGTCACTGATCACAGTTTATTGTTAAGTTAAACATATCCATTTAGTTATTTTATTATTTGTGTTGGCGCTGCATAGTTGGAAACTCATATGATTTGACCCAGGTGTCTTTATTGCTGCAGCCTTCAATTAATTCACTTTAGCACATTTATTTGGACACAGAACACTTGTTTCACATATCCAGAGCAGAATTATTAAACACATATATCACTAATTTGCTAAGGCTTGCAAGACTTTGCCCAATCAGGGCACAGAGAACAGTGAGAGCCATGATTGGGCAAAGTCATGATGACTCTGCCCAATCATGGCTCACCTTGTTGCAACTGTAAACAGTTGGACAGAGCTAGCTGTCACTGCTAGCTCCGTACAAATGTTTATGTGTTACCGGCATCTGTCAAAATGCCATTATGCGGCGGGTGTTCGTCACGAGTGAAAGGGATGGCGGTTGTCGTTTTTAAAAAATCATTATTATTTCTATTTAGTTTTTAGTTTTTTTATTTCGTCGAGTCATCGTCGCCGTGGACGTTGTGATTGACGTTGGATTACATCAGTGGACCAGTTTTTTTTTTTTAAACTTGTCAATAACATGTCTTATTTTTTTTCCAAAATAAAGGATGTTTTCAAAAGTCTAGACTTTTTATTTACAATTTTATTTAACCCTTTAGTGAATCGGTAGGGTTACAAATACCCCTTACTCATTCACAAGGCGGGGGGACACCTGGGTGAGAATATGTGGCCTGGTATGGGAGGGAGGGGGGCGCTCACTTGCCCCCCCCCCCTTTTCCGGCCCTGCCAGGCCTATGCTCGGATCAAGGGTATGGAATTTTAGGGGGGACCCACGTTTCCCCCCCCCCACCCTCCTTGAAGGGTTCCTCCTTCAAATTCCTACCAGACCTTAACGGCCTGGTATGACTTTTGGGGGGAGCCCCACTCTTTAAAAAAAACAAAAATTGGTCCCTCCTAACATTCCAACTAGACCTAGGCGGCGGGCACGAGCGGGAAATCAGCCTGCAATGTAAACAGCTGGCGATGGATGTTTACACACAAGCGTTTGGACGTCTGTAGAGACGCCCGATCTCTTGTAATTTGCGCGCGAGTGTGCGGCCCACCCTCCGCCACAGCCGCTGCTGTCGATCCCGAGCTCCGCTGTGCCCGGTGTAAGCCCAAGATCAGCACTGCAGCTCTGGGGCCGGAGATCAAACGGAGCTCAGTACACGAGCTCCGTTTGATCTCCTCCTCCTCTCCGGAATGCAGGCAGTGATGTGTATTACATCACTGTCTGCATTCAGTGTCACTCTGCGGTACAGAAACCGGAGAGAAGCTGGTGAAGCAGGTGTTTGCTTCATCAGCTTCTCTGGGGGTCCCTAGGTGACATTAGGGGTCTTAAAGACCCCTGATGTCTCCATAAAGAGGACCTGTCACTGAAAATTGGCTATCACAAAGGGGGCTTGTTAGTCCCCTATGTGATAGCAATAAAGTTAAGTGAAAAAAAATGTTTAAAAGAATTAGTTACAAAAAAAATATAAACAAATTAAAAGTCATATATAAAGGTAATTTAAAAAATGTAAAACATTTTTTTAAGTCCCCCGCACCCCACATACACATGCAAACATGCGTCAAGTGCGCCTACGTGCGTAAACGATGATTGCATCTATTACGCCACATATGTTATGTATCGCCGCAGTGAGAGCAATAATTCTAGGGCCATCAATCACTGATAACACTTAACTGATGAGCGGTAAAAGTTTTTAAAGCGTCGCCTATGGCCAATTTTGGGTATGGTCGTTTTTGCGAGTTCGAGGATGCACTCAATTTTAAAGCTTGACATGTTTGGTGTCCATTTACCCGACGTGACCCCGTCTTTTATATTTTGCGAGATTTGATGGTTGTGGAACCAGCTGCCTGATGGCTCTTTCAACTTCGTCCCACAAGTGCTCAATTGGATTGAGATCTGGTGATTGTGGGGGCCATCTAAGCGAGGTAAAGTCTCCCTCATGTTCTTGAAACTACTCCTGCACAATACGAGCACCGTGGCATGGCGTATTGTCTTGTTGAAAGAAGCCATCTCCATTGGGATACGCCATCAACCTCATAGGATGAACTTGATCAGCAACGATACTTTGGTATGTTGTGCTATTCAGATGTTGTTCCACACACATTAAAGGGCCCAAATCATGCTAGGAAAACATGCCCCAAACCATAACACTGCCCCCACCAGCTTGAAGGGTTGTACTCATGCATGTGGGGTGCATGCTTTCATGCTGTTTCTGCCAAATTCTCACTCTGTTATCTGCATGATGCAACTGGAAACGCGATTCATCAGACCACATGACTTTTTTCCAATGCTCGACTGTCCAATCCTTGTGTTCCTGTGCGAATTGGAGACGCTTTATCTTGTTAGCTGCAGACAGCAAAGGTGTTTGAACAGGCCTTCGGCTTCCATATCCCATACGATGCAGTGTACGGCGAACAGTGCGTTCAGAGATCATTTCAGAGGATCCCTGACTAAGATCTGCAGTAATTTGATGCACTGTTGCCCTTCTGTTGTCTTGTACCAGTCTGGCCACTCTCCGTTCTGCTCTAACATTGACTGCCACAATTCACACGTTCAGACCCAGATTTTCTTCTGACAGTCCAGTCTTTAAACACTTTAACAACAGCTGCTCTTGAACATTTAACGAATTCTGCTGTTTTGCTGATACTCGCTCCATGGCTCCGAGCGCCAACAATCATCCCACGTTCAAAGGCTGTTAAATCGCGTTGTTTACCCATATCTTCAGACAAAAATCACTTCTACTGTCGTGGTACAACCTGCTTCCCTATTTATAATGGTCTGGCCCTCTAGCAACTTCAGCGCGAAATTATAGCTAATTTGCCTACAAATGTCAGGTGGTCATAATAATCTGGCAGTGTATAATCAAATGTGATAAAAGCCCAAGCTATTTATCAGAGAATCCATGGGTACATATACTAAAACACCAGGAAAGCTAGGTAATAGGACTTATCTATCAGTTAGGAAACACTTGTAAGATAAGTTGGTATTGAGACCACGGGGCACCACAGTATCCAAAGTATGGATCCAAAAGGCCTCTTTTTGCAATAGCTGGAGGTCCCCGTTGCCCTCCCTGTGACTTGACTGAATGTGGCTATAGCCATCCCTCTCAACTCATGTGTCTGTGTTTAACAAAGTGAACAGCCACAGGTTTGTTCGCATCTGGTTCCTCGCCAAAGGCTATCTTTTTAATGGAGGTCCTGATATCACTATAATGCTTCTGAAACCTTCTTTTAAAGTGACCCTTTGTCTTGCCCACATACACCAGAGAGCAGGGACATCTAAGCAGATAGACCACATAGTCAGAGTTACAGCTAAGGTAACTCTTAATGCAATATTTATTACCATTATGGGGATGTAGAAAGTGTTCACCCTCAATGAGGGCATTACATATGTGTAAGAAGGGAATTCCTGATTGCTTCCAGGGAGACACCATTCTGCTTACTCCTGAAACTAGAGCACAGATACTCCCTCTAAAAGTTTCAGCAGACAACGCAGAAGGGTCCAGTGAAACCTTGCCTGATGTAATGGAAGTGAATGCCTCTGGCCGAAAACTCTGTGAAGAATCAAACACAGTTGCCTCATTATAGATACCTTAAACTACAGTTGTATTCAGGGAAAGTACCCATCCCATCTGGAGAAGAAGACTTTGAGACCTGGGTGGAACAAGGTTCTCAAGCACTTGAGGAGTGGGATGTTCCTGAGGTGCAAAAGAAACAGAGGATAGTTGAAAGCCTGAAAGGACCTGCCGCAGAGATCATCCGCAATCTAAGGTTAGACAAGCAAGACTGCACTGCCTCCGACTACACGGATGCCTTTGAAAGGGTGGAGAAACTCTCTGATCTAATGTACAAGTTTGAACACATTTATCATCTCAGAGGAGAGAAGCTATCAGATTATGTGACTCGAGTAGATAAGATACTACGACAAGTTGTCCAGAAGAAAGGAATAGATCCTCAGGCAGTTGATAACACTCGACTGGATCAAATCTTGCAGGGTGCTCGACCTAATCACCCCATTGTTCTAAAGATCCTTCTAAAAGTTCCTAACCATATCGCTACCTATCCAGGATTATTGAGAGAAATCTGGGAAGAGGAAGCCCTCATAGCAGAAAAGAACACAAAGTCCCATTTTACTGAAGACTCAACTTCTAAAAGAGATAAAGTACATTTATACTCTGCTCAAGTACATAGTTACCTTTCAGATGAGGAAGATCCTGGATCGACAAGTGAGTCAGAGATGAGCCTGAAGAGACCAGATGCTGCTTGCCATTTGGTTGATGTGACGGTCAAAAAGCACATCGCTCAGTTAACCCAAACTCAACGCGAGTTATGTCAAACCATTAAGGAGATGCAGGAGGTTTAAGCAGCCTTACGTCAGAGTATAGTAAAAATGGCAGAAATGCAAGCCCATTTTCCAGACTCCCGAGTGAACATTCTAGCCCATGGGACTACCTTCACTCCCAATAGGAGAATTCCTAATATAACTGGAAGAGAATGTTATCGATGTGAGAAACTGGGTCACTTTCAAGCCCAGTGTCCAGAGAAGGAACATTCATCAAGTTTGATTCCAAGAACAGAGAGGCCCCAGAAAGTGTCATATTTCAAGCAAGGGGGAAACTTCAAAGGGCCTCATTGAGGGAGCAAATTGGGTGCCCAATCACCATAACTCGCTCCAACTTTAAGAATGTTGAACATAAGCAGAGGAGGCCAAAGCCTATGCTCAAGGCCCCATCTTCTCTAAATACTCAGTCCTCTCCTGTGTGTCTGAGCCTCCATCCCGGGAACGCAATGCACACTGTATACTTCCATGCAAAACAAAGATTCAGAGATCACCTCCAAGAAGTGCAAGAAGAGTAAAAATACAAACTACTCATGCCTTTCCACTAACAGGACAAAAAGATGACTTCCCTGAAAAACTGCTTGGCCCTGCTCCTGTTGTCCCAATCCAGGTGGAGGGAATCTTTATGAAAGCACTATTAGATTCTGGGCCCAGGTCACCCTGATCTATCAAGATTTCTATGAAAAGCATCTGAAACACCTCCCACTCACGAAACTAGAAGGCCTCGAGATCTGGGGTGTTGGAGCTACAAAACATATGTATGCCAAATATCTCCAAGTCAAGTTATATCCTGAGGATATAAATAATTCTGGAGTAGCAGTGATTCCAGAGTTGATCTCCACAAAAGCTTTACACAGAGCTAAAGGGGAGAGTGTTGGTGAACGTATGTAATGTCTCGGATTCCCCTTTGACTCTGAGAGCGAAGATGACAATCGGGCAGGTGGTTTCAGTCACACCCCTCTCGCCAACTGATCCAGTGGGGGGAGCAAGAATGAGATTCTGGCTGAACGGTTTTCCCCCAAAGATGCTCCTGTCTCATCTGAATGGAAGAAACTGCTACAGTCTCAGCTTCTTAGATGGCAAGAGCTGTTGTCAAAAGATGAGTTTGATGTGGGGTGTGCCAGAAGTACCCAACACCATTTCCATTTACAAGAGGATAAACCATTTCGGGAACGATCACGACGAATCCCATTGGGAGGGCTGGAATAATACAAGAGTGCAGGAGCCCTTATGCCTCACCCATTGTGGTGGTTCCCAAGAAGAATGGTTCTCTTCGTCTGTGTATTGACTATCGCACACTTAACAGAAGAACCACACCAGACCAATACACCACTCCTCGGATAGAGGATGCCTTGCAGTGTTTGTCCGGAGCTAAATAGTTCAGTGTGCTGGATCTGAGAAGTGGTTATCACCAGATTCCCATGCACCCAGAAGATAAAGAGAAGACTGCTTTTATCCCTGCATTGGGATTTTTCGAGTTCAATAGAATGCCTTCAATAGGGTTTAAATGGAGCCCCTTCCACTTTTCAACGATTAATGGAGAAGACGGTGGGTGACATGTGTGACGGACCGCCTGGTACCCCGACAGGGTACCTCCGCCAGAAATCAGCTTCCTCTCCGCTGGAACCTGAATTCCAGTGTCATCAGCCCAAACCTGCCTAATTATTGGACAGAACCAATATATTAGGACAGAACGCTAAACTCCTCAATCATCAGACAACACCAATGTTGAAGAGGAAATCAAGAACTGCTTTATTGAAGACCAGCTCAGTATTTATACAATTTAAGAAGTCTAAAAACATAACTCAATTAAACATGAACAGCATGCAAACTGACATCCCCTCCCCGCTGCCTTAATGAATGAGTAGGGAGAGAGGAGACACATGTGATGGGATTATCTGCTGAGTGTCTATCATGGTAATCGACTCATCTACACCCGGAGTCAGCTACTCCTAGAGTCAGCTACTCCTAGAGTCAGCTATCTTAATCCCATCATCAACACAATACAACAAAGGGACTTATAAACTGTAACAAGTTCAATGTCCAGAATTATCCCCCTTCACTGCTGCTGGATTCACAGCCTGTACCTATAATACACACAGGGTCACTTAAATGTAATGCCAGGGAAAATATGCAGTACATCCCTCCCCACATAAACCTAGGAGAATGGTTCATTGTAATCCCAGGAGGTCCGAGGGGGTCTCTATAGTCCTAGGCCCATAGTCAGTAGGAAGGAGGCTAGCCCTCAGGCTCCTCCAACAGCCCCAGTGACGGTTCAGTCCATCACATTTCTCCCCTTACAACAATAGACTAACCAGGTACCAGACCCCCAACTGGTCTGGACCTGTGTTAGTCGGGCAAGATAAATCCAAAAGCCCTTTCAACTGGTCCGCTTGACTCTGCTGCAGGAGAGTGATGCCACCCACATCATCTCCTGGGTAAACACACTGCCGCTGGGGAGAGCGGTCAGCTACTTCTTCTCCCGGGAACTCACAAGGCTGCAGGGCAGAGAGGCCGTCTGCCTCCTCTCCCTGGATCTCCATCTGCCGCTTGGGAGAGAGGTCAGCTACCTCCTCTCCCTGGAACTCCCTCTGCCGCTGGGGAGAGAGGTTGGCTACCTATTCTCCCTGGATCTCCATCTGCCACTGGGGAGAGAGGTCGGCTACCTCTTCTCCCTGGATCTCCATCTGCCGCTGGGGAGAGAGATCAGCTACCTCTTCTCCCTGGAACTCACAATGCTGCTGGGGAGAGAGGCCATCTGCCTCCTCTCCCTGGAACTCTGGGGGTGTACCGGTTGCTGTGCAGAGGCTCGTGGCACTCTGCCCTGTTGCCAGCACAACATCTGTGGACTCATCAAGCTTTACAACCTCCACAGAAAAGTCAATTAAATCCACACTCTCTGGGCATGCGGCTTCCACTGGGTCTGAGACACTCTGCTGGACGTGTCTCAGCAGCTCCTTTTATTCCTTTCCCAGTAGCCATTCTTGTTTTACCACGTACTCCAAATCAGCTCTAAGCTCTGGAACTCCCTCCAAACCAAGCAAGTCTTCCTGGTATGCAAAAAGGTCCTCCAGGGCAGAGTCCCCATCATCCCTAAACTCAAACATATCCACCACGGTGTCCCACAACAGTCCAGGGTCATCAAAGTTGTAGCCCTCTGGATATTCAGCTGTAAATCCTTGCTGAGTTTGTTCTGCATACCAATGCAGGGCCCAATACCATTCATCCAGGTTTACCTCTCGCTGAACCAACTTGTGCAAATCAGCCAACCAATGCTCCTGAGGCTGCCCTCCCAGGATAGCCATTTGCAGGGCCATCTGATCCCGGACCCTTTGTTGTGGAGATGGATGAAACCAGCCCCGGTGTGCCTCGGTAATATTCCATAGAGCTGTCCGTGCCGTCTGCCTGAGGGTGAAGTAGCCTTCCGTAAACAGACCCCTTTCTCCCTCTGGACAGATGATCCGCAACCATTTTGAGTACTCCACTGCCAGGGTCATGGCTGCTTCGCTTCTTGAGTCACTTCTCCTCAGCCGGCTGAGAAATGTATCCCGTTGATGGTTTGGACTGCTCCGCAGGGAGGAAGCAAATCCCACCACTTGCCACCAATTGTGACAGACCGCCTGGTACCCCGACTGGGTACCTCCGTCAGAAATCAGCTTCCTCTCGGCTGGAACCCGAATTCCAGTGTCTTCAGCCCAAACCTGCCTAATTATTGGACAGAACCAATATATTAGGACAGAACGCTAAACTCCTCAATCATCAGACAACACCAATGTTGAAGAGGAAATCAAGAACTGCTTTATACTACTCTACACCCGGAGTCAGCTACTCCTAGAGTCAGCTATCTTAATCCCATCATCAACACAATACAACAAAGGGACCAATAAACTGTAACAAGTTCAATGTCCAGAATTATCCCTCTTCAGTGCTGCTGGATTCACAGCCTGTACCTATAATACACACAGGGTCACTTAAATGTAATGCCAGGGAAAATATGCAGTACACCCCTCCACACATAAACCCAGGAGAATGGTTCATTGTAACCCCAAGAGATCCGAGGGGGGTCTCTATAGTCCTTAGGAAGGAGGCTAGCCCTCAGGCTCCTCCAACAGCCCCAGTGACGGTTCAGTCCATCACAACATGTACCTAATCAAGGTGCTTGTGTACCTAGATGACCTAATAGTCTTTGGAAAAACTCTAGAGGAACATGAGCAATGTCTGGAAAAAGTCCTTTAAAAGGCTTCACGAAGAAGGACTAAAACTCTCTCTGGAGAAGTGCCAGTTTTGTTTGCCCTCAGTCACCTATTTGGGACATGTGGTCACTGCGAATGGGGTGGCCACTGATCCTAAAAGGCTGGAAGCTGTAGCAACATGGCCAAGGCCTCGAACAGTTACAGAACTTCGATCCTTTCCGGGATTCTGTTCTTATTACCGGAGATTCTTAGGATGATTCGCCAAGATGGCTCAACCCTTGAATGAGCTGCTATAAGCTGATGGAGGAGAGGGTGAATCCAAATATCCTGGGCCAAAAGCCAAGGCTCAAGGACCCAGAAAGTCTAAAGAGTCCATTGTGGCAGAATGGACTGAACAGTGTGAGAACGCCTTCTGGAAATTAAAGAAGAGTTTAACTGAAGCCAGGGGCGGATCCAGAGTCTAGTCTCGGGAGGGGAACTGCCAAAAAATAACCCCCTCCCCCCCCCCATCTGGCTCTTCCACTGCTACTGTGCCACTCCTTTCCTCTCTCACCGTCTATGTGTCCACTGCCCCTCCAGCTCTCCCCCTCTGCCCCCGGTGTACAACGCACTCCCTTGGCTTCTCCTTCTGGGATCTTGCCGCCGCTGTCAGCCTTGGGCGGTCTCACACAAAATTAGGCAGCTGCAAAGCCCCGACATGGGCTGAGACGGCCGCCTAATTTGCCTGACTACAGTGCAGCCTCTGCTTTGGGTCCTGATTGTTCGGTGCGGCCGGCCGGGCCCAGGGCGGAGGGTGGGAGTGATAATAATAAACGCAGAGTGTGGAGGTGAGTAATGTGATGCAGTGCAGAGGTCAGTAATGTGACGCAGTGTGGAGGTCAGTAAGGTGACGCAAGGCGCGGAGGTCAGTAAGGTGATGCCGTGCATAGGTCAGTATTGTGACGCAGTGGGGAGGTCAGTAAGGTGACGCAGTGGGGAGGTCAGTAAGATGATGCAGTGGGGAGGTCACTAAGGTGGCGCAGTGGGGAGGTCAGTAAGGTGATGCAGTGGGGAGGTCAGTAAGGTGGCGCAGTGGGGAGGTCAGTAAGGTGACGCAGTGGGGAGGTCAGTAAGGTGACGCAGTGGGGAGGTCAGTAAGGTGACGCAGTGC